>NW_019256306.1:0-34171 GCF_002742605.1 Olea europaea var. sylvestris | reverse complement strand
CAAGTACTCATTCTTTCTAAAAATGGCTGAAATCCCTCATACGTCACGATGAAGTCGTGAGTTAAATCCAAAACGGTCGCTACATTTTTGTAAAGTACTAATGGACCCAAAACGGACGCCGTTTTCAAAAGTTACGCTCGATTCTTCGAATGCGGACAATCCAAGCGCTTCAAATATGCGAGTGCTCATTCTTTCAAAAAATGGCTGAAATCCTTCTTACGTCACGATGAAGTGGTGATTTCAATCCAAAACGGTCGCCACATTTCCAAAAGTACTTATGGGCCAAAAACGGACACCGTGTGCAAAAGTTACGCTTGGTTCTTCGAACTCGGACAATCCAAGCTCCCCAAATATGCAAGCGCTCATTCTTTCAAAAAACGGTTGAAATCCCTCTTACGTCACGACAAAATGCTGAGTTCAATCTAAAACGGTCGCTACATTTCCAAAAAGTACTTATGGGCCCAAAACGAAAACCGAGTGCAAAAGTTACGCTCAATTCTTCATCCGTCGACTCTCCAAGCGTTCTAAATATGCAAGTGCTCATTCTTTAGAAAAATGGCCAAAATCCTACGTACGTCACGATGAAGTTGTGAGTTCAAACCAAAACGGTCTCTACATTTCGAAAAATTACTTATGGGCCCAAAACGAACACCGTGTGCAAAAGTTACGCTCAATTCTTCGTTCGCCGACTCCCCAAGAGTTCTAAATATGCAAGTGCTCATTCTTTTGAAAAATGGCCAAAATCCCTCGTACGTCATGACGAAGTGGTGAGTTCAATCCAAAACGGTCGCTACATTTCCAAAAAGTACTTATGGGCCCAAAACAGACACCGTGTGCAAAAGCTACACTCATTTCTTCATCTGTCGACTGTCCAAGCGTTCTAAATATGCGAGTGCTCATTATTTCGAAAAATGGCCGAAATCATTCGTACGTCACGACGAAGTAGTGAGTTCAACCCAAAACAGTCGCTACATTTCCAAAAAGTACTTATGGGCCCAAAACGGACACCGTGTGCAAAAGTTACGCTCAATTCTTCGTTCGCCGACTCCCCAAGAGTTCTAAATATGCAAGTGCTCATTCTTTTGAAAAATGGCCAAAATCCCTCGTACGTCATGACGAAGTGGTGAGTTCAATCCAAAACGGTCGCTACATTTCCAAAAATTACTTGTGGGCCCAAAGCGGACACAGTGTGCAAAAGTTGTGCTCAATTCTTCGTCCGTCGACTCTCCAAGCGTTCTAAATATGCAAGAGCTCATTCTTTTTGAAAAATGGCCAAAATCCTTCGTACGTCACGACGAGGTGGTGAGTTCAATCCAAAATGGTTGCCACATTTCCAAAAAGTACTTATGGGCCCAAAATGGACACCGTGTGCAAAAGTTACGCTCAATTCTTCGTTCGTCGACTCTCCAAGTGTTCTAAATATACAAGTGCTCATTCTTTCAAAAAATGGCCAAAATCCCTCGTACATCATGATGTAGTTGTGAGTTCAATCCAAAACGGTCGCTACATTTCCAAAAATTACTTACGGGCCCAAAACGGACACCGTGTGCAAAAGTTACGCTCAATTCTTCGTACGCTGACTCTCCAAGCGTTCCAAATATGCAAGTGCTCATTCTTTCCAAAAATGGCCAAAACCCTCGTACGTCCCGAAGAAGTGGTGAGTTCAATCCTAAACGGTCGCTACACTTCCAAAAAGTACTTATGGGCCCAAAACGGACACCGTGTGCAAAAGTTACGCTCAATTCTTCGTACGCCGACTCTCCAAGCGTTCCAAACATGCAAGTGCTCATTATTTCGAAAAATGGCCAAAATCCTTCGTACGTCACGACGAAGTGGTGAGTTCAATCCAAAACGGTCGCTACACTTCCAAAAAGTTCTAATGGGCCCGAAACGGACACCGTGTGCAAAAGTTACTCTCAATTCTTCGTCCGTCGACTCTCCAAGCGTTCTAAATATGCAAGTGCTCTTTCTTTTCGAAAGATGGCCAAAATCCCTCATACATCACGACGAAGTGGTGAGTTCAATCCAAAACGGTCGCTATATTTCCAAAAAGTACTTATGGGCCCAAAACGGACACCGTGTGCAAAGGTTACGATCAATTCTTCGTCCGCCTACTCTCCAAGCATTCTAAATATGCAAGTGCTCTTTATTTTTGAAAAATGGCCAAAATCCCTTGTACGTCATGATGAAGTGGTGAGTTTAATCGAAAACGGTCGCTACATTTCCAAAAAGTACTTATGGGCCCAAAACGGACACCGTGTGCAAAAGCTACGCTCAATTCGTCATCTGTCGATTGTCCAAGCATTCTAAATATGCAAGTGCTCATTATTTCGAAAAATGGCCGAAATCATTCGTACGTCACGACGAAGTAGTGAGTTCAACCAAAAACAGTCGCTACATTTAAAAAAAGTATTTATGGGCCCCAAAACGGACACCGTGTGCAAAAGTTGCGCTCAATTCTTCGTCCGTCGACTCTCCAAGCATTCTAACTAGGCAAGTGCTCATTCTTTCAAAAAATGGCCAAAATCCTACGTACGTCACGATGAAGTTGTGAGTTCAAACCAAAACGGTCTCTACATTTCGAAAAAGTACTTATGGGCTCAAAACGGACACCGTGTGCAAAAGTTACGCTCAATTCTTCGTCCGTCGACTCTCCAAGCGTTCTAAATATGCAACTGCTCATTCTTTCGAAAAACGGCCAAAATCCCTCGTACGTCACGATGAAGTGGTGAGTTCAATCCAAAACGGTCGCTACACTTCCAAAAAGTTCTTATGGGCCCGAAACGGACACCGTGTGCAAAAGTTACGCTCAATTCTTCGTCCGTCGACTCTCCAAGCGTTCTAAATATGCAACTGCTCATTCTTTCGAAAAACGGCCAAAATCCCTCGTACGTCACGATGAAGTGGTGAGTTCAATCCAAAACGGTCGCTATATTTACAAAAAGTACTTATGGGCCCAAAATGGACACGATGTGCAAAAGTTACGGTCAATTCTTCGTACGCCGACTCTCCAAGCGTTCCAAATATGCAAGTTCTCATTATTTCGAAAAATGGCCAAAATCCCTCGTACGTCACGACGAAGTGGTGAGTTCAATCCAAAACGGTCGCTACACTTCCAAAAAGTTCTTATGGGCCCGAAACGGACACCGTGTGCAAAAGTTACGCTCAATTCTTCGTCCGTCGACTCTCCAAGCGTTCTAAATATGCAAGTGCTCTTTCTTTTCGCAAAATGGCCAAAATCCCTCATACGTCACAACAAAGTGGTGAGTTCAATCCAAAACGGTCGCTACATTTCCAAAAAGTACTTATGGGCCCAAAACGGACACCGCGTGCAAAGGTTACGCTCAATTCTTCGTACGCCAACTCTCCAAGCGTTCCAAATATGTAAGTACTCATTCTTTCTAAAAATGGCTAAAATCCCTCATACGTCACGATGAAGTCGTGAGTTAAATCCAAAACGGTCGCTACATTTTTGTAAAGTACTTATGGACCCAAAACGGACGCCGTTTTCAAAAGTTACGCTCGATTCTTCGAATGCGGACAATCCAAGCGCTTCAAATATGCGAGTGCTCATTCTTTCAAAAAATGGCTGAAATCCTTCTTATGTCACGATGAAGTGGTGATTTCAATCCAAAACGGTCGCCACATTTCCAAAAGTACTTATGGGCCAAAAACGAACACCGTGTGCAAAAGTTACGCTTGGTTCTTCGAACTCGGACAATCCAAGCTCCCCAAATATGCAAGCGCTCATTCTTTCAAAAAACGGTTGAAATCCCTCTTACGTCACGACAAAATGCTGAGTTCAATCTAAAACGGTCGCTACATTTCCAAAAAGTACTTATGGGCCCAAAACGAAAACCGAGTGCAAAAGTTACGCTCAATTCTTCATCCGTCGACTCTCCAAGCGTTCTAAATATGCAAGTGCTCATTCTTTAGAAAAATGGCCAAAATCCTACGTTCGTCACGATGAAGTTGTGAGTTCAAACCAAAACGGTCTCTACATTTCGAAAAAGTACTTATGGGCCCAAAACGAACACCGTGTGCAAAAGTTACGCTCAATTCTTCGTTTGCCGACTCCCCAAGAGTTCTAAATATGGAAGTGCTCATTCTTTTGAAAAATGGCCAAAATCCCTCGTACGTCATGACGAAGTGGTGAGTTCAATCCAAAACGGTCGCTACATTTCCAAAAAGTACTTATGGGTCCAAAACGAACACCGTGAGCAAAAGCTACACTCATTTCTTCATCTGTCGACTGTCCAAGCATTCTAAATATGCGAGTGCTCATTATTTCGAAAAATGGCCGAAATCATTCGTACGTCATGACGAAGTAGTGAGTTCAACCCAAAACAGTCGCTACATTTCCAAAAAGTACTTATGGGCCCAAAACGGACACCGTGTGCAAAAGTTACGCTCAATTCTTCATCCGTCGACTCTCCAAGCGTTCAAAATATGCAAGTGCTCATTCTTTCGAAAAATGGCCAAAATCCTATGTACGTCACAATGAAGTTGTGAGTTCAAACCAAAACGGTCTCTACATTTCAAAAAAGTACTTATGGGCCCAAAACGGACACCGTGTGCAAAAGTTACGATCAATTCTTCGTCCGCAGAATCTCCAAGCGTTCCAAATATGCAAGCGCTCTTTCTTTCCAACAATGGCCAAAATCCCTCTTACGTCAAGACGAAGTGTTGAGTTCAATCTAAAACGGTCGCTACATTTCTAAAAAGTACTTATGGGCCCAAAACGGACAATGTGTGCAAAAGTTACGCTCAATTCTTCGTTCGTCGACTCTCCAAGCGTTCTAAATATGCAAGTGTTCATTCTTTCGAAAAATGGCCAAAATCCCTCATACGTCACGATGAAGTTGTGAGTTCAATCCAAAATGGTCACTACATTTCCAAAAAGTACTTTTGGGCCCAAAACGGACACCGTGTGCAAAAGTTACGCTCAATTCTTCGTACGCCGATTCTCCAAGCGTTCCAAATATACAAGTGCTCATGCTTTCCAAAAATGGCCAAAATCCCTCGTACATCATGACGAAGTGGTGAGTTCAATCCAAAACGGTCGCTACACTTTCAAAAAGTACTTATGGGCCCAAAACGGATAACGTGTGCAAAAGTTACGCTCAATTCTTCGTCCGACGACTCTCCAAGCGTTCTAAATATGCAAGTGCTCTTTTTTTTTGAAAAATGGCCAAAATCCCTCGTACGTCATGATGAAGTGGTGAGTTCAAACTAAAACGGTCGCTATATTTCCAAAAAGTACTTATGGGCCCAAAACGGACACCGTGTGCAAAAGTTACACTCAATTCTTTGTTCGTCGACACTCCAAGCGTTCTAAAATGCAAGTGCTCATTCTTTCGAAAAATGGCCAAAATCCCTCGTATGTCACGATGAAGTTGTGAGTTCAATCCAAAACGGTCGCTACATTTCCAAAAAGTACTTATGGGCCCAAAACGGACACCGTGTGCAAAAGTTACGCTCAAAATTCTTCGTCCGCCGACTCTCCAAGTGTTCTAAATATGCCAGTGCTCATTATTTCAAAAAATGGCCAAAATCCCTCGTACGTCACGACGAAGTGGTGAGTTCAATCTAAAACGGTCGCTACACTTCCAAAAAGTACTTATGGGCCCAAAACAGACAACGTGTGCAATAGTTACGCAAAATTCTTCGTCCGCCGACTCTCCAAGCGTTTCAAATATGCAAGTGCTCATTCTTTTGAAAAATGTCCAAAATCCCTCTTACGTCACGACGAAGTGGTGAGTTCAATCCAAAACGGTCGCTAAATTTTCAAAAAGTATTTATGGGCCCAAAACGGACACCGTGTGCAAAAGTTACGCTCAATTCTTCGTCCGCCGACTCTCCAAGCGTTCTAAATATGCAAGTGCTCGTTCTTTCAAAAAATGGCCAAAATCCCTCCTATGTCACGATGAAGTGGTGAGTTCAATGCAAAACGTTCGCTACATTTCGAAAAAGTACTTACGGCCCCAAAACGGACACCGTGTGCAAAAGTTACGCTCAATTCTTCGATCGCCGACTCTCCTCACGTTCTAAATTTGCAAGTGCTCATTCGTTCGAAAAATGGGCAAAATCCCTCGTACATCAAGATGAAGTTGTGAGTTCAATCGAAAACGGTCGCTACATTTCCAAA
Organism: Olea europaea var. sylvestris; assembly: GCF_002742605.1. NCBI lineage: Eukaryota > Viridiplantae > Streptophyta > Magnoliopsida > Lamiales > Oleaceae > Olea > Olea europaea. Next base: position 28,023 of record NW_019256306.1, on the reverse strand, counting down.
AAGTACTTATGGGCCCAAAACGGACACCGTGTGCAAAAGTTACGCTCAATTCTTCGTCCGCCGACTCTCCAAGCATTCTAAATATGCAAGTGCTCATTCTTTCGAAAAATAGCCAAAATCCCTCGTACGTCAAGACGAAGTGGTGAGGTCAATCGAAAACGGTCGCTACATTTCCAAAAAGTACTTATGGGCCCAAAACGGACACCGTATGCAAAAGTTACGCTCAATTCTTCGTACGCCGACTCTCCAAGCGTTCCAAATATGCAAGTGCTCATTCTTTCTAAAAATGGCTGAAATCTCTCATACGTCACGATGAAGTCGTGAGTTAAATTCAAAACGGTCGCTACATTTCTGAAAAGTACTTATGGGCCCGAAACGGACGCCGTTTTCAAAAGTTACGATCAATTCTTCGAATGCGGACAATCCAAGTGCTTCAAATATGCGAGTGCTGATTCTTTCAAAAAATGGCTAAAATCCTTTTTATGTCACGATGAAGTGGTGATTTCAATCCAAAATGGTCGCTACATTTCCAAAAACTACTTATGGGCCCAAAACGGACACCGTGTACAAAAGTTATGCTCGGTTCTTCGAACGCGGACAATCCAAGCGCTCCAAATATGCAAATGCTCATTCTTTTAAAAAATGGCCGAAATCCCTCTCACGTCACGATGAAGTGCTGAGTTCAATCTAAAACGGTCGCTACATTTCCAAAAAGTACTTATGGGCCCAAAATGGACACCATGTGCAAAAGTTACGCTCAATTCTTCGTCCGTCGACTCTCCAAGCGTTCTAAATATGCAATTGCTCATTCTTTCGAAAATGGCCAAAATCCTACGTACGTCGCGACGAAGTTGTGAGTTCAAACCAAAACGGTCTCTACATTTCGAAAAAGTACTTATGGGCCCAAAACGGACATCGTGTGCAAAAATTACGCTCAATTCTTCGTCTGCCGACTCTCCAAGAGTTCTAAATATACAAGTACTCATTCTTTTGAAAAATGGCCAAAATCCCTCGTACGTCATGATGAAGTGGTGAGTTCAATCCAAAACGGTCGCTACATTTCCAAAAAGTACTTATGGGCCCAAAACGGACACCGTGTGCAGAAGTTATGATCAATTCTTCGTCCGTCGACTCTCCAAGCGTTCTAAATATGCAAGTGCTCGTTCTTTCAAAAAATGGCCAAAATCCCTCGTACGTCACGACGAAGTGGTGAGTTCAATGCAAAACGTTCGCTACATTTCGAAAAAGTACTTATGGCCCCAAAACGGACACCGTGTGCAAAAGTTACGCTCAATTCTTCGTCCGCCGACTCTCCTCAAGTTCTAAATTTGCAAGTGCTCATTCGTTCGAAAAATGGGCAAAATCCCTCATACGTCAAGATGAAGTTGTGAGTTCAATCGAAAACGGTCGCTACATTTTCAAAAAGTACTTATGGGCCCAAAACGGACACCGTGTGCAAAAGTTACGCTCAATTCTTCGTCCGCCGACTCTCCAAGCATTCTAAATATGCAAGTGCTCATTCTTTCGAAAAATGGCCAAAATCCCTCGTACGTCAAGACGAAGTGGTGAGGTCAATCGAAAACGGTCGCTACATTTTCAAAAAGTACTTATGGGCCCAAAACGGACACCGTGTGCAAAAGTTACGCTCAATTCTTCGTACGCCGACTCTCCAAGCGTTCCAATTATGAAAGTGCTCATTCTTTCTAAAAATGGCTGAAATCCCTTATACGTCACGATGAAGTCGCGAGTTCAATCCAAAACGATCGCTACATTTCTGAAAAGTACTTATGGACCCAAAACGGATGCCGTTTTCAAAAGTTATGATCAATTCTTCGAATGCGGACAATCCAAGTGCTTCAAATATGCGAGTGCAGATTCTTTCAAAAAATGGCTGAAATCCTTCTTACGTCACGATGAAGTGGTGATTTCAATCCAAAACGGTCGCTACATTTCCAAAAGTACTTATGGGCCCAAAACGGACACCGTGTGCAAAAGTTATGCTCGGTTCTTCGAACGCGGACAATCCAAGCGCTCCAAATATGCAAGCGCTCATTCTTTCGAAAAATGGCCAAAATCCCTCTTACGTCACGACGAAGTTCTTAGTTCAATCTAAAACGGTTGCTACATTTCCAAAAAGTACTTACGGGCCCAGAACGGACACCGTGTGCAATAGTTACGCTCAATTCTTCGTCCGTCTACTCTCCAAGCGTTCCAAATATGCAAGTGCTCATTCTCTCCAAAAATGGCCAAAATCCCTTGTACGTCACGATGAAGTGGTGAGTTCAATCCAAAATGGTCGCTACATTTCCAAAAAGTACTTTTGGGCCTAAAACGGACACCGCGTGCAAAAGTTACGCTCAATTGTTCGTCCGCCGACTCTCCAAGAGTTCTAAATATACAAGTGCTCATTCTTTTTGAAAAATGGCCAAAATCCTCGTACATCACGATGAAGTGGTGAGTTCAATCCAAAACGGTCGCTGCATTTCAAAAAATTACTTATGGGCCAAAAACGGACACCGTGTGCAAAAGTTACTCTCAATTCTTCGTCCGCCGACTCTCCAAGCGTTCTAAATATGCATGTGCTCATTCTTTCCAAAAATGGCCAAAATCCCTCATACGTCCCGACGAAGTGGTGAGTTCAATCCAAAACGGTCGCTACATTTCCAAAAAGTACTTATGGGCCCAAAACGGACACCGTGTGCAAAAGTTACGCTCAATTCTTCGTCCGCCGACTCTCCAAGCGTTCTAAATATGCAAGTGCTCATTCTTTAGAAAAATGGCCAAAATTCCTCGTACGTCACGATGAAGTGGTGAGTTCAATCCAAAACGATCGCCGCATTTCCAAATCTTAAGGGCCTAAAACGGACAACCTGTACAAAAGTTACGATCAACTCTTCGTACGCCGACTCTCCAAGCGTTCCAAATATGCAAGTGCTCATTCTTTCTAAAAATGGCTGAAATCCCTCGTACATCACGACGAAGACGTGAGTTCAATCCAAAACGGTCGCTACATTTCTGAAAAGTACTTATGGGCCAAAAACGGACGCCGTTTTCAAAAGTTACGCTCGATTTTTTGAACGCGGACAATCCAAGCGCTTCAAGTATGCAAGTGCTCATTCTTTTGAAAAATGGCAAAAATCCTTCGTACGTTACGACGTAGTGGTGAGTTCAAACCAAAACGGTCGCTATATTTCCAAAAAGTACTTATGGGCCCAAAACGGGCACCGTGTGCAAAAGTTACGCTCAATTCTTCGTCCGTCGACTGTACAAGGGTTCTAAATATGCAAGTGCTCATTATTTCGAAAAATGGCTAAAATCATTCGTACGTCACGACGAAGTAGTGAGTTCAACCCAAAACAGTCGCTACATTTCCAAAAAGTACTTATGGCCCCAAAACCGACACCGTGTGCAAAAGTTACGCTCAATTCGTCGTACACTGACTCTCCAAGCATTCCAAATATGCAAGTGCTCATTCTTTCAAAAAATGGCCAAAATCCCTCGTACATCACAACGAAGTGGTGAGTTCAATCCAAAGCGGTCGCTACATTTCCAAAAAGTACTTATGGGCCCAAAACGGACACCGTGTGCAAAACTTAAGCTCAATTCTTCGTACGCCGACTCTCCGAGCGTTCCAAACATGCAAGTGCTCTTTCTTTTCAAAAAATGGCCAAAATTCCTCGTACGTCACAACGAAGTGGTGAGTTCAATCCAAAATGGTCGCTACATTTCCAAAAAGTACTTATGGGCCCAAAACGGACACCGTGTGCAAAACTTAAGCTCAATTCTTCGTACGCCGACTCTCCAAGCGTTCCAAATATGCAAGTGCTCATTCTTTCGAAAAATGGTCAAAATCCCTCGTTCGTCACGATGAAGTGGTGAGTTCAATCCCAAACTACCGCTACATTTCCAAAAAGTACTTATGGGCCCAAAATGGACACCGTGTGCAAAACTTAAGCTCAATTCTTCGTACGCCGACTCTCCAAGCGTTCCAAATATGCAAGTGCTCATTCTTTTGAAAAATGGCCAAAATCATTCGTACGTCACGACGAAGTGGTGAGTTCAATCCAAAACATTCGCTACATTTCCAAAAAGTACTTATGTGCCCAAAACGGACACCTTGTGCAAAAGTTGCGCTCAATTCTTCGTCCGTCGACTCTCCAAGGGTTCTAAATATGCAAGTCCTCATTCTTTCAAAAAATGGCCGAAATCCCTCGTACGTCACGATGAAGTGGTGAGTTCAATCCAAAATGGTCGCTAAATTTCCAAAAAGTACTTATGGGCCCAAAACGGACACCGTTTGCAAAAGTTACGCTCAATTCTTCGTCCGTCGACTCTCCAAGAGTTCTAAATATGCAAGTGCTCATTCTTTTGAAAAATGGCCAAAATCCCTCGTACGTCATGACGAAGTGGTGAGTTCAATCCAAAACGGTCGCTACATTTCCAAAAAGTAGTTATGGGCCCAAAACGGACACCATGTGCAAAAGTTACGCTCAATTCTTCGTCCGTCGACTGTACAAGCGTTCTAAATATGCAAGTGCTTATTATTTTGAAAAATGGCCAAAATCATTCGTACGTTACGATGAAGTAGTGAGTTCAACCCAAATCAGTCGCTAAATTTCCAAAAAGCACTTATGGGCCCAAAACGGACACCGTGTGCAAAACTTAAGCTCAATTCTTCGTACGCCGACTCTCCAAGCGTTCCAAATATGCAAGTGCTCATTCTTTTGAAAAATGGCCAAAATCCCTCGTACGTCACAATGAAGTGGTGAGTTCAATCCCAAACGGCCGCTACATTTCCAAAAAGTACTTATGGGCCCAAAATGGACACCGTGTGCAAAAGTTACGCTAAATTCTTCGTCCGTCGACTCTCCAAACGTTCTAAATATGCAAGTGCTCATTCTTTCGAAAAATGGCCAAAATTCCTCGTACGTCACGACGAAGTGGTGAGTTCAATCCAAAACGGTCGCCGCATTTCCAAAAAGTACTTACGGGCCTAAAACGGACAACCTGTACAAAAGTTACGATCAATTCTTCGTACGCCGACTCTCCAAGCGTTCCAAATATGCAAGTGCTCATTCTTTCTAAAAATGGCTGAAATCCCTCGTACATCGTGACGAAGTTGTGAGTTCAATCCAAAACGGTCGCTACATTTCTGAAAAGTACTTATGGGCAAAAAACGGACGCCGTTTTCAAAAGTTACGCTCGATTCTTTGAACTCGGACAATCCAAGCGCTTCAAGTATGCAAGTGCTCATTCTTTCGAAAAATGGCGAAAATCCTTCGTACATCACGACGTAGTTGTGAGTTCAATCCAAAACGGTTGCTACATTTCCAAAAAGTACTTATGGACCCAAAACGGGCACCGTGTGCAAAAGTTACGCTCAATTCTTCGTTCGTCGACTGTACAAGCGTTCTAAATATGCAAGTGCTCATTATTTTGAAAAATGGCTAAAATCATTCGTACGTCACGACGAAGTAGTGAGTTCAACGTAAAACAGTCGCTACACTTCCAAAAAGTACTTATGGGCCCAAAACGGACACCGTGTGCAAAAGTTACGCTCAATTCGTCGTACACTGACTCTCCAAGCATTCCAAATATGCAAGTGCTCATTCTTTCAAAAAATGGCCAAAATCCCTCGTACGTCACAACGAAGTGGTGAGTTCAATCCAAAGCGGTCGCTACATTTCCAAAAAGTACTTATGGGCCCAAAACGGACACCGTGTGTAAAACTTAAGCTCAATTCTTCGTACGCCGACTCTCCGAGCGTTCCAAACATGCAAGTGCTCTTTCTTTTCAAAAAATGGCCAAAATCCCTCGTACATCACGATGAAGTGGTGAGTTCAATCCAAAATGGTCGCTACATTTTCAAAAAGTACTTATGGGCCCAAAACGGACACCGTGTGCAAAGGTTACGCTCAATTCAATGTCCGTCGACTCTCCAAGCGTTCTAAATATGCAAGTGCTCATTCTTTTGAAAAATGACCAAAATCCCTCCTACGTCATGACGAAGTGGTGAGTTCAATCCAAAACGGTCGCTACATTTCCAAAAAGTACTTATGGGCCGAAAACGGACACCGTGTGCAAAACTTAAGCTCAATTCTTCGTACGCCGACTCTCCAAGCGTTCCAAATATGCAAGTGCTCATTCTTTTGAAAAATGGCCAAAATCATTCGTACGTCACGACGAAGTGGTGAGTTCAATCCAAAACATTCGCTACATTTCCAAAAAGTACTTATGTGCCCAAAACGGACACCTTGTGCAAAAGTTGCGCTCAATTCTTCGTCCGTCGACTCTCCAAGCGTTCTAAATATGCAAGTGCTCATTCTTTTGAAAAATGGCCAAAATCATTCGTGCGTCACGACGAAGTGGTGAGTTCAATCCAAAACGGTCGCTACATTTCCAAAAAGTACTTATGGGCCCAAAACGGACACCGTGTGCAAAAGTTGCGCTCAATTCTTCGTCCGTCGACTCTCCAAGCGTTCTAAATATGCAAGTGCTCATTCTTTTGAAAAATGGCCAAAATCCCTCGTACATCATGACGAAGTGGTGAGTTCAATCCAAAACGGTCGCTACATTTCCAAAAAGTAGTTTTGGGCCCAAAACGGACACCTTGTGCAAAAGTTACGCTCAATTCTTCGTCCGTCAACTGTACAAGCGTTCTAATTATGCAAGTGCTCATTATTTCAAAAAATGGCCAAAATCATTCGTACGTTACGATGAAGTAGTGAGTTCAACCTAAAACAGTCGTTACATTTCCAAAAAGTACTTATGGGCCCAAAACGGACACCGTGTGCAAAAGTTACGCTCAATTCTTCATACGCTGACTCTCCAAGCATTCCAAATATCAAAGTGCTCATTCTTTCAAAAAAAGGCAAAAATCCCTCGTACGTCACGACGAAGTGGTGAGTTCAATCCAAATGGGGTCGCTACATTTCCAAAAAGTACTTATGGGCCTAAAACGGCCACCGTGTGTAAAACTTAAGCTCACTTTTTCGTACGCCGACTCTCCAAGCGTTCCGAATATGCAAGTGCTCATTCTTTCCAAAAATGGCCAAAATCCCTCGTACGTCACGACGAAGTGGTGAGTTCAATCCAAAATGGTCACTACATTTCCAAAAAGTACTTTGGGCTCAAAACGGACACCGTGTGCAAAACTTAAGCTCAATTCTCCGTACGCCGACTCTCCAAGCATTCCAAATATGCAAGTGCTCATTCTTTCGAAAAATGGCCAAAATCCCTCGTACGTCCCGACGAAGTGGTGAGTTCAATCCAAAACGGTCGCTACATTTCCAAAAAGTACTTTGGGCTCAAAACGGACACCGTGTGCAAAAGTTACGCTCAATTCCTCGTCCGCCGACTCTCCAAGCATTCCAAATATGCAAGTGCTCATTCTTTTGAAAAATGGACGAAATCCCTCGTACGTCACGATGAATTCGTGAGTTCAACCCAAAACGGTCGCTACATTTCCAAAAAGTACTTATGGGCCCAAAACGGACACCGTGTGCAAAAGTTACGCTCAATTCTTCGTCCGTCTACTCTCCAAGAGTTCTAAATATACAAGTGCTCATTCTTTTGAAAAATGACCAAAATCCCTCGTACATCATGACGATGTGGTGAGTTCAATCCAAAACGTTCGCTACATTTCCAAAAAGTAGTTATGGGCCCAAAACGGACACCGTGTGCAAAAGTTACGCTCAATTCTTCGTCCGTCGACTGTACAAGCGTTGTAAATATGCAAGTGCTCATTATTTCGAAAAATGGCCAAAATTATTCGTACGCCACGATGATGTAGTGAGTTCAACCCAAAACAGTCGCTACATTTCCAAAAGGTACATATGGGCCCAAAACGGCCACTGTGTGCAAAAGTCATGCTCAATTCTTCGTACGCTGACTCTCCAAGCATTCCAAATAGGCAAGTGCTCATTCTTTCAAAAAATGGCCAAAATCCCTCGAACGTCACGACGAAGTGGTGAGTTCAATCCAAAACGGTCACTACATTTCCAAAAAGTAATTATGGGCTCAAAACGGACACCGTGTGCAAAACTTTAGCTCAATTCTTCGTACGCCGACTCTCCAAGCATTCCAAATATGCAAGTGCTCATTCTTTCAAAAAATGGCCAAAATCCCTCGTACGTCCCGACGAAGTGGTGAGTTCAATCCAAAACGGTCGCTACATTTCCAAAAAGTACTTATGGGCCTAAAACGGACACCTTTTGCAAAAGTTACGCTCAATTCCTCGTCCGCCGACTCTCCAAGCATTCTAAATATTCAAGTCCTCATTCTTTCGAAAAATGGCCAAAATCCCTCGTACGTCACGATGAAGTGGTGAGTTCAATCCAAAACAATCGCTAAATTTCCAAAAAGTACTTATGGGCCCAAAACGGACACCGTGTGCAAAAGTTACGCTCAATTCTTCGTCCGTCTACTCTCCAAGAGTTCTAAATATACAAGTGCTCATTCTTTTGAAAAATGACCAAAATCCCTCGTACATCATGACGATGTGGTGAGTTCAATGCAAAACGTTCGCTACATTTCCAATAAGTAGTTATGGCCCCAAAACGGACACCGTGTGCAAAAGTTACGCTCAATTCTTCATCCGTCGACTGTACAAGCGTTGTAAATATGCAAGTGCTCATTATTTCGAAAAATGGCCAAAATTATTCGTATGCCACGATGATGTAGTGAGTTCAACCCAAAACAGTCGCTACATTTCCAAAAAGTACATATGGGCCCAAAACGGACACCGTGTGCAAAAGTTATGCTCAATTCTTCGTACGCTTACTCTCCAAGCATTCCAAATAGGCAAGTGCTCATTCTTTCAAAAAATGGCCAAAATCCCTCGAACGTCACGACGAAGTGGTGAGTTCAATCCAAAATGGTCACTACATTTCCAAAAAGTACTTATGCGCCTAAAATGGACACCATGTGCAAAACTTTAGCTCAATTCTTCGTACGCCGACTCTCCAAGCGTTCCAAATATGCAAGTGCTCATTCTTTTGGAAAATGGCCAAAATCCCTCATACGTCACGACGAAGTGGTGAGTTCAATCCAAAACGGTCGGTATCTTTCAAAAAAGTACTTATGGGCCCAAAACGGACACCTTGTGCAAAAGTTATGCTCAATTGTTCGTCCGCCGACTCTCCAAGAGTTCTAAATATACAAGTACTCGTTCTTTTGAAAAATGGCCAAAATTCCTCGTACGTCACGATGAAGTGGTGAGTTCAATCCAAAACGGTCGCTACATTTAAAAAAAGTACTTATGGGCCCAAAACGGACACCGTGTGCAAAAGTTACGCTCAATTATTCGTCCGTCGACTCTCCAAGTGTTCTAAATATACAAGTGCTCATTCTTTTGAAAAAAGGCCAAAATCCCTCGTACATCAAGACGAAGTGGTGAGTTCAATCCAAAACGGTCGCTACATTTCAAAAAAGTACTTATGGGCCAAAAATGGACACCGTGTGCAAAAGTTACGCTCAATTCTTCGTCCGTCGACTCTCCAAGCGTTCTAAATATGCATGTGGTCATTCATTCCAAAAATGGCCAAAATCCCTCGTACGTCCCGATGAAGTGGTGAGTTCAATCCAAAACGATCGCTACATTTCCAAAAAGTACTTATGGGCCCAAAAAAGACACCGTGTGCAAAAGTTATGCTCAATTCTTCATCCGCCGACTCTCCAAGCGTTCCAAATACGCAAGTCCTCATTCTTTCGAAAAATGGCCAAAATCCCTCGTACGTCACAATGAAGTGGTGGGTTCAATCCCAAACCTCCGCTACATTTCCAAAAAGTACTTGTGGGCCCAAAACAGACACCGTGTGCAAAAGTTAAGCTAAATTCTTCGTCCTTCGACTCTCCAAGCGTTCTAAATATGCATGTGCTCATTCTTTCCAAAAATGGCCAAAATCCCTCGTACATCACGACGAGGTAGTGAGTTCAATCCAAAACGGTCGCTACATTTCGAAAAAGTACTTATGGGCCCAAAACGAACACCGTGGGCAGAAGTTACGCTCAATTCTTCGTCCGTCGACTCTCCAAGAGTTCTAAATATACAAGTGCTCATTCTTTTGAAAAAAGGCCAAAATCCCTCGTACATCATGACGAAGTGGTGAGTTCAATCCAAAACGGTCGCTACATTTCAAAAAAGTACTTATGGGCCAAAAACGGACACCGTGTGCAAAAGTTACACTCAATTCTTCGTCCGCCGACTCTCCAAGCGTTCTAAATATGCATGTGGTCATTCATTCCAAAAACGGCCAAAATCCCTCGTACGTCCCGACAAAGTGGTGAGTTCAATCCAAAACGGTAGCTACATTTCCAAAAAGTACTTATGGGACCAAAACGGACACCGTGTGCAAAAGTTCGCTCAATTCTTCGTACGCCGACTCTCCAAGCGTTCCAAATATGCAAGTGCTCATTCTTTCGAAAAGTGGCCGAAATCCCTCATACGTCACGACGAAGTGGTGAGTTCAATCCAAAAGGGTCACTACATTTCCAAAAAGTACTTATGGGCCTAAAACGGACACCGTGTGCAAAAGTTACGTTCAATTCTTCGTCCGCCGACTCTCCAAACATTCTAAATATACAAGCGCTCATTCTTTCGAAAAATGGCCAAAATCTCTCGTACATCATGACGAAGTGGGGAGTTCAATCCAAAACGGTCGCTACATTTCCAAAAGTACTTATGGGCCCAAAACGGACACCGTGTGCAGAAGGTACGCTCAATTCTTCGTCCGTCGACTCTCCAAGAGTTCTAAATATACAAGTGCTCATTCTTTTGAAAAAAGGCCAAAATCCCTCGTACATCATGACGAAGTGGGGAGTTCAATCCAAAACGGTCGCTACATTTCAAAAAAGTACTTATGGGCCAAAAACGGACACCATGTGCAAAAGTTACGCTCAATTCTTCGTCCGTCGACTCTCCAAGCATTCTAAATATGCAGGTGCTCATTCATTCCAAAAATGGCCAAAATCCCTCGTACGTCCCGATGAAGTGGTGAGTTCAATCCAAAACGGTCGCTACATTTCCAGAAAGTACTTATGGGCCCAAAACGGACACCGTGTGCAAAAGTTATGCTCAATTCTTCGTCCGCCGACTCTCCAAGTGTTCCAAATATGCAAGTCCTCGTTCTTTCAAAAAATGGCCAAAATCCCTCGTACGTCACGATGAAGTGGTGAGTTCAATCCCAAACCTCCGCTACATTTCCAAAAAGTACTTATGGGCCCAAAATAGACACCGTGGGCAAAAGTTACGCTAAATTCTTCGTCCGTCGACTCTCCAAGCGTTCTAAATATGCATGCGCTCATTCTTTCCAAAAATGGCCAAAATCCCTCATACGTCACGATGAGGTAGTGAGTTCAATCCAAAACGGTCGCTACATTTCGAAAAAGTACTTATGGGCCCAAAACGGACACCGTGTGCAGAGGTTACGCTCAATTGTTCGTCCGCCGACTCTCCAAGAGTTCTAAATATACAAGTGCTCATTCTTTTGAAAAATGGCCAAAATCCCTCGTACATCACGACGAAGTGGTGAGTTCCATCCAAAACGGTCGCTGCATTTCAAAAAAGTACTTATGGTCCAAAAACGGACACCGTGTGCAAAACTTACGCTCAATTCTTCGTCCGCCGACTCTCCAAGCGTTCTAAATATGCATGTGCTCATTCTTTCCAAAAATGGCCAAAATACCTCGTACGTCCCGACGAAGTGGTGAGTTCAATCCAAAACGGTCGCTACATTTCCAAAAAGTTCTTATGGGCCCAAAACGGACACCGTGTGCAAAAGTTATGCTCAATTCTTCATCCGCCGACTGTCCAAGCGTTCTAAATATGCAAGTGCTCATTCTTTCGAAAAATGGCCAAAATCCCTCGTACGTCACGATGAAGTGGTTAGTTCAATCCCAAACCGCCGCTACATTTCCAAAAAGTACTTATGGGCCCAAAATGGACACCGTGTGCAAAAGTTATGCTAAATTCTTCGTCCGCCGACTCTCCAAGCGTTCTAAATATGCAAGTGCTCATTCTTTCGAAAAATGGCCGAAATTCCTCGTACGTCATGACGAAGTGGTGAGTTCAATCCCAAACGGTCGCCGCATTTCCAAAAAGTACTTACGGGCCTAAAACGGACAACCTGTACAAAAGTTACGATCAATTCTTCGTACGCGGACTCTCCAAGCGTTACAAATAAGCAAGTGCTCATTCTTTCTAAAAATGGCTGAAATCCCTCGTACATCAAGACGAAGTCGTGAGTTCAATTCAAAACGGTCGCTACATTTCTGAAAATTACTTATGGGCCAAAAAACGGACGCCGTTTTCAAAAGTTACGCTCGATTCTTTGAACGCGGACAATCCAAGCGCTTCAAATATGCAAGTGCTCATTCTTTCGAAAAATGGCGAAAATCTTTCGTACGTCACGACGTAGTGGTGAGTTCAATCCAAAACGGTCGCTACATTTCCAAAAGTACTTATGGGCCCAAAACGGACACCGTGTGCAAAAGTTACGCTCAATACTTCTTCCGCCAACTCTCCAAGCGCTCTAAATATGCAAGTACTCATTCTTTTAAAAAATGGCCAAAATCCCACGTACGTCACGATAAAGTTGTGTGTTCAATCCAAAACGGTCGCTACATTTCCAAAAAGCACTTGTGGGCCTAAAACGGACACCGTGTGCAAAAGTTACGCTCAATTCTTCGTCCCCCGACTCTCCAAGCGTTCTAAATATGTAAGTCCTCATTCTTTCAAAAAATGGCCAAAATCTCTCCTACGTCACGACGAAGTGGTGATTTCAGTTCAAAACGGTCGTTACATTTCCAAAAAGTACTTATGGGCCCAAAATGGACACCATGTGCAAAAGTTACGCTCAATTCTTTGTTCGCCGACTCTCCAAAATGTTCTAAATACGTAAGTGCTCATTCTTTCGAAAAATGGCCAAAATCCCTCATACGTCAGGACGAAGTAGTGAGTTCAATCCAAAACGGTCACTGCATTTCCAAAGAGTACTTATGGGCCCAAAACGGGCACGGTGTCCAAAAGTTACACTCAATTCTTCGTACGCCGACTCTCCAAGCGTTCCAAATATGCAAGTGCTCGTTCTTTCAAAAAATGGCCGAAATCACTGATACGTCACGATGAAGTGGTGAGTTCAATCCAAAACGGTCGCTACATTTCCAAAAAGTAATTATGGGCCCAAAACGGGCACGGTGTCCAAAAGTTACACTCAATTCTTCGTACGCCGACTCTCCAAGCGTTCCAAATATGCAAGTGCTCGTTCTTTCAAAAAATGGCCGAAATCACTCATACGTCACGATGAAGTGGTGGGTTCAATCCAAAATGGTCGCTGCATTTCCAAAAAGTACTTATGGGCCCAAAACGGACACCATGTGCAAAAGTTACGCTCAATTCTTTGTCTGCCAACTCTCCAAGCGTTCTAAATATGAAAATGCTCATTCTTTCGAAAAATGGCCAAAATCCCTCGTACGTCATGACGAAGATGTGAGTTCAATCCAAAACGGTCGCTACATTTCAAAAAAGTACTTATGGGCCCAAAACGGACACCGTGTGCAGAAAGTTACGGTCAATTGTTCGTCCGTCGACTCTCCAAGAGTTCTAAATAGACAAGTGCTCGTTCTTTTGAAAAATGGACAAAATCCCTCGTACATCACGATGAAGTGGTGAGTTCAATCCAAAACGGTCGCTACATTTCAAAAAAGTACTTATGGGCCAAAAACGGACACCGTGTGCAAAAGTTACGCTCAATTCTTCGTCCATCGACTCTCCAAGCGTTCTAAATTTGCATGTGCTCATTCTTTCCAAAAATGACCAAAATCCCTCGTACGTCCCGACGAAGTGGTGAGTTCAATCCAAAACGGTCGCTACATTTCCAAAAAGTACTTATGGGCCCAAAACGGACACCGTGTGCAAAAGTTACGCTCAATTCTTCGTCCACCGACTCTCCAAGCGTTCCAAATTCAAAAGTGCTCATTCTTTTGAAAAATGGCAAAAATCCCTCGTACGTCACGATGAAGTGGTGAGTTCAATCCCAAACCGCCGCTACATTTCCAAAAAGTACTTATGGGCCCAAAACGGACACCGTGTGCAAAAGTTACGTTAAATTCTTCGTCCCCCGACTCTCTAAGCGTTCTAAATATGCAAGTGCTCATTCGTTCGAAAAATGGCAAAAATTCCTCGTACGTCATGACGAAGTGGTGAGTTCAATCCAAAACGGTCGCCGCATTTCCAAAAGTACTTACGGGCCTAAAACGGACAACCTGTACAAAAGTTATGATCAATTCTTCGTACGCCGACTGTCCAAGCGTTCCAGATATGCAAGTGCTCATTCTTTCTAAAAATGGCTGAAATCCCTCGTACATCATGACGAAGTCATGAGTTCAATTCAAAACGGTCGCTACATTTCTGAAAATTACTTATGGGCCAAAAACGAACGCCGTTTTCAAAAGTTACGCTCGATTCTTTGAACGCGGACAATCCAAGCGCTTCAAATATGCAAGTGCTCATTCTTTCAAAAAATGGCGAAAAATCCTTCGCACGTCACGATGTAGTGGTGAGTTCAATCCAAAACGGTCGCTACATTTCCAAAAAGTACTTATGGGCCCAAAACGGACACCGTGTGCAAAAGTTACGCTCAATTCTTCGTCCGTCGACTCTCTAAGAGTTCTAATTATGCTAGTACTCATTCTTTCGAAAAATGGCCAAAATCCCACGTACGTCACGATGAAGATGTGAGTTCAAACCAAAATGGTCGCTACATTTCCAAAAAGTACTTATGGGCCTAAAACGGACACCGTGTGCAAAAGTTACGCTCAATTCTTCGTCCCCCGACTCTCCAAGCATTCTAAATATGTAAGTCCTCATTCTTTCGAGAAATGGCCAAAATCTCTCCTACGTCACGACGAAGTGGTGATTTCAGTCCAAAACGGTCGTTACATTTCCAAAAGGTACTTATGGGCCCAAAATGGACACCATGTGCAAAAGTTATGCTCAATTCTTTGTTCGCCGACTCTCCAAATGTTCTAAATACGTAAGTGTTCATTCTTTCGAAAAATGGCCAAAATCCCTCGTAGGTCACGACGAAGTTGTGAGTTCAATCCAAAACGATCGCTACATTTCGAAAAAGTACTTATGGGCCCAAAACGAACACCGTGTGCAGAAGTTACGCTCAATTCTTCGTCCGTCGACTCTCCAAGAGTTCTAAATATACAAGTGCTCATTCTTTTGAAAAAAGGCCAAAATCCCTCGTACATCATGACGAAGTGGTGAGTTCAATCCAAAACGGTCGCTACATTTCAAAAAAGTACTTATGGGCCAAAAACGGACACCGTGTGCAAAAGTTACGCTCAATTCTTCGTCCGCCGACTCTCCAAGCGTTCTAAATATGCATGGGGTCATTCATTCCAAAAATTGCCAAAATCCCTCGTACGTCACGACGAAGATGTGAGTTCAATCCAAAACGGTCGCTACATTTTCACAAAGTACTTATGGGCCCAAAACGGACACCGTGTGCAAAAGTTACGCTCAATTCTTCGTCCGCTAACTCTCCAAGCGTTCTAAATATGCAAGTGCTTATATTTTCGAAAAATGGCCAAAATCCCTCATACGTCACAATGAAGTGGTGAGTTCAATCCAAAACGGTCGCTACATTTCCAAAAAGTACTTGTCGTCCAAAAATGGACACCGTTTGCAAAAGTTAAGCTCAATTCTTCGTCGGCCGACTCTCCAAGCGTTCCAAATATGCAAGTGCTCATTCTTTCGAAAAATATCCAAAATCCATCATACGTCATGACGAAGTGGTGAGTTCAATCCAAAACGCTTTCAACATTTCCAAAAAGTACTTATGGGCCCAAAACAGACACCGTGTGCAAAAGTTACGATGAATTCTTCGTCCGCCGACTCTCCAAGCGTTCTAAATATGCAAGTGCTCATTCTTTCGAAAAATGGCCAAAATCCCTTGTACGTCACGACGAAGTGGTAAGTTCAATCCAAAACGGTCGCTGCATTTCCAAAAAGTACTTATGGGTCCAAAACGGACACCGTGTACAAAAGTTATGCTCAATTCTTCGTAACCCGACTCTCCAAGAGTTCCAAATATGAAAGTGCTCTTTCTTTCAAATAATGGCTGAAAATCCTTCGTACGTCACGACGAAGTCATGAGTTCAATCCAAAACGGTCGCTACATTTCCAAAAAGTACTTTTTCGCCCAAAACGGACACCGTGTGCAAAAGTTACGCTCAATTCTTTGTCCGCTGACTCTCCAAGCGTTCTAAATATGCAAGTGCTCATTCTTTCAAAAAATGGCCAAAATCCTTCGTACGTCACGATGAATTGGTGAGTTCAATCCAAAACGGTCGCTACATTTCGAAAAAGTACTTATGGGCCCAAAACGGACACCGTGTGCAAAACTTAAGCTCAATTCTTCGTCCGTCGACCCTCCAAGCGTTCTAAATATACAAGCGCTCATTCTTTCCAAAAATGGCCAAAATCCCTCGTACGTCACGATGAGGTAGTGAGTTCAATCCAAAATTGTCGCCACATTTCGAAAATGTACTTATGGGCCCAAAACGAACACCGTGTGCAAAAGTTACGCCCAATTCTTCGTCTGCCGACTCTCCAAGCGTTCCAAATATGCAAGTGCTCATTCTTTCTAAAAATGGCTCAAATCCCTTGTACATCACGACGAAGTCGTGAGTTCAATCCAAAACGGTCGCTACATTTCTGAAAAGTACTTATGGGCCAAAAACGGACGCCGTTTTCAAAAGTTACGCTTGATTCTTTGAACGCGGACAATCTAAGTGCTTCAAATATACAAGTGCTCATTCTTTCGAAAACTGGCAAAAATCCTTCGTACGTCACGACGTAGTGGTGAGTTCAATCCAAAACGGTCGCTACATTTCCAAAAAGTACTTATGGGCCCAAAACGGACACCGTGTGCAAAAGTTACGCTCAATTCTTCGTCCGTCGACTCTCTAAGAGTTCTAAGTATGCTAGTACTCATTCTTTCGAAAAATGGCCAAAATCCCATGTACGTCACGATGAAGATGTGAGTTCAAACCAAAACGGTCGCTACATTTCCAAAAAGTACTTATGGGCCTAAAACGGACACCGTGTGCAAAAGTTACGCTCAATTCTTCGTCCCCCGACTCTCCAAGTGTTCTAAATATGTAAGTCCTCATTCTTTCGAAAAATGGCCAAAATCCCTCCTATGTCACGACGAAGTGGTGATTTCAGTCCAAAACGGTCGTTACATTTCCAAAAAGTACTTATGGGTCCAAAATGGACACCATGTGCAAAAGTTACGCTCAATTCTTTGTTCGCCGACTCTCCAAAAGTTCTAAATACGTAAGTGCTCATTATTTCGAAAAATGGCCAAAATCCCTCGTAGGTCATGACGAAGTTGTGAGTTCAATCCAAAACGGTTGCTACATTTCCAAAAAGTACTTATGGGCCCAAAACGGGCACGGTGTGTAAAAGTTACGCTCAATTCTTCGTACGTCGACTCTCCAAGCGTTTCAAATATGCAAGTGCTCGTTCTTTCAAAAAATGGCCAAAATCCCTCATACGTCATGATGAAGTGGTGAGTTCAATCCAAAACAGTCGCTGCATTTCCAAAAAGTACTTATGGGCCCAAAACGGACCACGTTTTCAAAAGTTACGCTCAATTCTTCGAACGCAGACAATCCTAGCGCTTCAAATATACAAGTCCTCATTCTTTCAAAAAATGTCCAAAGTCCCTCGTACGTCACGACGAAGATGTGAGTTCAAACTAAAATGGTTGCTACATTTCCAAAAAGTACTTATGGGCCAAAACGGACACCGTGTGCAAAAGTTACGCTGAATTCTTCGTCCGCCGACTCTCCAAGCGTTCTAAATATGCCAGTGCTCGTTCTTTCGAAAAATGGCCAAAATCCTTCATACGTTACAACGAAGTGGTGAGCTCAATCCAAAACGGTCGCTACATTTCGGAAAAGTACTTATGGGCCCAAAACGGACACCGTGTGCAAAAGTTACGCTCAATTCTTCGTCCGTCGACTCTCCAAGCGTTCGAAATATGCAAGTGGTCATTCTTTCAAAAAATGGCCAAAATCCCTCGTACATCACGACGAGGCGGTGAGTTCAATCCAAAACAGTCGCTACATTTCAAAAAAGTACTTATGGGCCCAAAACGGACACCGTGTGCAAAAGTTACGCTCAATTCTTTGTAAGCCGACTCTCCAAGCGTTCCAAATTTGAAATTGCTCATTATTTCGGAAAATGGCCGAAATCCCTCATACGTCATGATGAAGTGGTGAGTTCAATCCAAAACGGTCGCTACATTTCCAAAAAGTACTTATCGTCCAAAAACGGACACCGTGTACAAAAGTTACGCTCAATTCTTCGTCGGCCGACTCTCCAAGCGTTCCAAATATGCAAGTGCTCATTCTTTTGAAAAATATCTAAAATCCATCATACATCATGACGAAGTGGTGAGTTCAATCCAAAACGCTCTCTACATTTCCAAAAAGTACTTATGGGCCCAAAACGGACACCGTGTGCAAAAGTTACGATCAATTCTTCGTTCGTCGACTCTCCAAGCGTTCTAAATATGCAAGTGCTCATTCTTTCGAAAAATGGCCAAAATCCCTTGTACGTCACGACGAAGTGGTGAGTTCAAACCAAAACGGTTGCTGCATTTCCAAAAAGTACTTATGGGCCCAAAACGGACACCGTGTACAAAAGTTATGCTCAATTCTTCGTAAGCCGACTCTCCAAGCGTTCCAAATATGAAAGTGTTCATTCTTTCAAATAATGGCTGAAAATCCTTCGTACGTCACGACGAAGTCGTGAGTTCAATCCAAAACGGTCGCTACATTTCCAAAAAGTACTTTTGGGCCCAAAACGGACACCGTGTGCAAAAGTTACACTCAATTCTTTGTCCGCTGACTCTCCAAGCGTTCTAAATATGCAAGTGCTCATTCTTTCGAAAAATGGCCAAAATCCTTAGTACGTCACGACGAGGTGGTGAGTTCAATCCAAAACGGTCACTACATTTCCAAAAAGTACTTATGGGCCCAAAACGGACACCGTGTGCAAAACTTAAGCTCAATTCTTCGTCCGCCGGCCCTCTAAGTGTTCTAAACATACAAGCGCTCATTCTTTTCAAAAAATGGCCAAAATCCCTCGTACGTCACGACGAAGTGGTGAGTTCAATCCAAAACGGTCGCTACATTTCCAAAAAGTGATTATGGGCTCAAAACGGACACCGTATGCAAAGGTTACGCTCAATTCTTTGTCCGCCGACTCTCCAAGCATTCTAAATATGAAAGTGCTCATTCTTTTGAAAAATGGCCAAAATCCCTCGTGCGTCATGACGAAGTGGTGAGTTCAATCCAAAACGGTCGCTACATTCCCATTAAGTACTTATGGGCCCAAAATGGACACCGTGTGCAAAACTTAAGCTCAATTCTTTGTACGCCGACTCTCCAAGCGTTCCAAATATGCAAGTGCTCATTCTTTCGAAAAATGGCCAAAATCATTCGTACGTCATGACGAAGTGGTGAGTTCAATCCAAAACGTTCGCTACATTTCCAAAAAGTACTTATGGGCCCAAAACGGACAACGTATGCAAAAGTTACGCTCAATTCTTCATACGCTGACTCTCCAAGCATTCCAAATATCCTAGTGCTTGTTCTTTCAAAAATGGCAAAAATCCCTCGTACGTCACGACGAAGTGGTGAGTTCAATCCAAATGGGGTCGCTACATTTCCAAAAAGTACTTATGGGCCCAAAACGGCCACCGTGTGGAAAACATAAGCTCAATTCTTCGTACGCCGACTCTCCAAGCGTTCCGAATATGCAAGTGCTCATTCTTTCCAAAAATGGCCAAAATCCCTCATACGTCACGACGAAGTGGTGAGTTCAATCCAAAACGGTCGCTACATTTCCAAAAAGTACTCATGGGCCCAAAACGGAAACCTTGTGCAAAAGTTACGCTCGATTCCTCGAATGCGGACAATCCAAGCGCTTCAAATATGCGAGTGCTCATTCTTTCAAAAAATGGTTGAAATCCTTCTTACGTCACGATGAAGTGGTGATTTCAATCTAAAACGGTCGCCACATTTCCAAAAGTACTTATGGACCCAAAACCGACACCGTGTGCGAAAGTTACGCTCGGTTCTTTTGACGCGGACAATCCAAGGGCTCCAAATATGTAAGCGCTCATTCTTTCGAAAAGTGCCCGAAATCCATCTTACGTCACGACGAAGTACTGAGTTCAATCTAAAACGGTCGCTACATTTCCAAAAAGTACTTATGGGCCCAAAACCGACACCGTGTGCAAAAGTTACGCTCAATTCCTCGTCCGTCGACTCTCCATGCGTTCTAAATAAGCAAGTGCTCCTTCTTTTGAAAAATAGCCAAAATCCTACGTACGTAACGACGAAGATGTGAGTTCAATCCAAAACGGTCGCTACATTTCGAAAAAGTACTTATGGGCCCAAAACGAACACCGTGTGCAGAAGTTACGCTCAATTGTTCGTCCGTCGACTCTCCAAGAGTTCTAAATATACAAGTGCTCATTCTTTTGAAAAATGGCCAAAATCCCTCGTACATCACGATGAAGTGGTGAGTTCAATCCAAAACGGTCGCTACATTTCAAAAAAGTACTTATGGGCCAAAAACGGCCACCGTGTGCAAAAGTTACGCTCAATTCTTCGTCCGCCGACTCTCCAAGCGTTCTAAATTTGCATGTGCTCATTCTTTCCAAAAATGGCCAAAATGCCTCGTACGTCCCGACGAAGTGGTGAGTTCAATCCAAAACGGTCGCTACATTTCCAAAAATTACTTATGGGCCCAAAACGGACACCGTGTGCAAAAGTTACGCTCAATTCTTCGTCCGTCGACTCTCCAAGCGTTCCAAATACGAAAGTGCTCATTCTTTCGAAAAATGGCCAAAATCCCTCGCACGTAACGATGAAGTGGTGAGTTCAATCCCACACCGCCGCTACATTTCCAAAAAGTACTTATGGGCCCAAAACGGACACCGTGTGCAAAAGTTACGTTAAATTCTTCATCCGTCGACTCTCTAAGCGTTCTAAATATGCAAGTGATCATTCTTTCGAAAAATGGCCAAAATTCCTCGTACGTCATGACGAAGTGGTGAGTTCAATCCAAAACGGTCACCGCATTTCCAAAAAGTACTTACGGGCCTAAAACGGACAACCTGTACAAAAGTTACGATCAATTCTTCGTACGCCGACTCTCCAAGCGTTCCAAATATGCAAGTGCTCATTCTTTCTAAAAATTGCTAAAATCCCTCGTACATCACGACGAAGCCGTGAGTTCAATTCAAAACGGTCGCTACATTTCTGAAAATTAATTATGGGCCGAAAACGGACGCCGTTTTCAAAAGTTACGCTCGATTCTTTGAACGCGGACAATCCAAGCGCTTCAAATATGCAAGCGCTCATTCTTTCGAAAAATGGCGAAAATCCTTCGTACGTCACAACGTAGTGGCGAGTTCAATCCAAAACGGTCGCTACATTTCCAAAAAGTACTTATGGGCCCAAAACGGACACCGTGTGCAAAAGTTACGCTCAATTCTTCGTCCGTCGACTCTCTAAGAGTTCTAAGTATGCTAGTACTCATTCTTTCGAAAAATGGCCAAAATCCCACGTACGTCACGATGAAGTGGTGAGTTCAATCCAAAATATTCGCTGCATTTCCAAAAAGTACTTATGGGCCCAAAACGGACGCCGTTTTCAAAAGTTACGCTCGATTCTTCGAACGCAGACAATCCTAGCGCTTCAAATATACAAGTCCTCATTCTTTCAAAAAATGGCCAAAGTCCCTCGTACGTCACGACGAAGATGTGAGTTCAAACCAAAATGGTCGCTACATTTCCAAAAAGTACTTATGGGCCCAAAACGGACACCGTGTGCAAAAGTTACGCTGAATTCTTCGTCCGCCGACTCTTCAAGCTTTCTAAATATGCAAGTGCTCATTCTTTTGAAAAATGGCCAAAATCCCTCATACGTTATGACGAAGTGGTGAGTTCAATCCAAAACGGTCGCTACATTTCCAAAAAGTAGTTATGGGCCCAAAACGGACACGGTGTGCAAAAGTTACGCTCAATTCTTCGTCCGTCGACTGTACAAGTGTTCTAAATATGGAAGTGCTCATTATTTCGAAAAATGGCCAAAATCATTCGTACGTCACGACGAAGTAGTGAGTTCAACCCAAAACAGTCGCTACATTTCCAAAAAGTACTTATGGGCCCAAAACGGACAACGTGTGCAAAAGTTACGCTCAATTCTTCATACGCTGACTCTCCAAGCATTCCAAATATCCAAGTGCTTGTTCTTTCAAAAATTGGCCAAAATCCCTCGTACGTCACGACGAAGTGGTGAGTTCAATCCAAATGGGGTCGCTACATTTCCAAAAAGTACTTATGGGTCCAAAACGGCCACCGTGTGGAAAACATAAGCTCAATTCTTCGTACGCCGACTCTCCAAGCGTTCCGAATGTGCAAGTGCTCATTCTTTCCAAAAATGGCCAAAATCCCTCATACGTCACGATGAAGTGGTGAGTTCAATCCAAAACGGTCGCTACATTTCCAAAAAATACTCATGGGCCCAAAACGGACACCTTGTACAAAAGTTACGCTCGATTCTTCGAATGCGGACAATCCAAGCACTTCAAATATGCGAGTGCTCATTCTTTCAAAAAATGGCTGAAATCCTTCTTACGTCACGATGAAGTGGTGATTTCAATCTAAAACGGTCGCCACATTTTCAAAAGTACTTATGGACCCAAAATGGACACCGTGTGCGAAAGTTACGCTCGGTTCTTCGAACGCGGACAATCCAAGGGCTCCAAATATGCAAGCGCTCATTCTTTCAAAAAGTGGCCGAAATCCATCTTACGTCACGATGAAGTACTGAGTTCAATCTAAAACGGTCGCTACGTTTCCAAAAAGTACTTATGGGCCCAAAACCGACACCGTGTGCAAAAGTTACGCTCAATTCCTCGTCCGTCGACTCTCCATGCGTTCTAAATATGCAAGTGCTCATTCTTTTGAAAAATAGCCAAAATCCTACATACGTAACGACGAAGATGTGAGTTCAATCCAAAACGGTCGCTACATTTCGAAAAAGTACTTATGGGCCCAAAACGAACACCATGTATAGAAGTTACGCTCAATTGTTCGTCCGTCGACCCTCCAAGAGTTCTAAATATACAAGTGCTCATTCTTTTGAAAAATGGCCAAAATCCCTCGTACATCACGACGAAGTGGTGAGTTCAATCCAAAATGGTCGCTACATTTCAAAAAAGTACTTATGGGCCAAATACGGACACCATGTGCAAAAGTTACGCTCAATTCTTCGTCCGCCGACTCTCCAAGCGTTCTAAATTTGCATGTGCTCATTCTTTCCAAAAACTGCCAAAATCCCTCGTACGTCCCGACGAAGTGGTGAGTTCAATCCAAAACGGTCGCTACATTTCCAAAAAGTACTTATGGGCCCAAAACGGACACCGTGTGCAAAAGTTACGCTCAATTCTTCGTCCGCCGACTCTCCAAGCGTTCCAAATACGAAAGTGCTCATTCTTTCGAAAAATGGCCAAAATCCCTCGTACGTCACGATGAAGTGGTGAGTTCAATCCCACACCGCCGTTACATTTCCAAAAAGTACTTATGGGCCCAAAACGGACACCGTGTGCAAAAGTCACGTTAAATTCTTCGTCCGCCGACTCTCTAAGCGTTCTAAATATGCAAGTGCTCATTCTTTCGAAAAACGGCCAAAATTCGTCGTACGTCATGACGAAGTGGTGAGTTCAATCCAAAACGGTCGCCGCATTTCCAAAAAGTACTTACGGGCCTAAAACGGACAACCTGTACAAAAGCTACGATCAATTCTTCGTACGACGACTCTCCAAGCGTTCCAAATATGCAAGTGCTCATTCTTTCTAAAAATGGCTGAAATCCCTCGTACATCACGACGAAGTGGTGAGTTCAATTCAAAACGGTCGCTACATTTCTGAAAATTACTTATGGGCTAAAAACGGACGCCGTTTTCAAAAGTTACGCTCGATTCTTTGAACGCGGACAATCCAAGCGCTTCAAATATGCAAGTGCTCATTCTTTCGAAAAATGGCGAAAATCCTTTGTACGTCACGATGTAGTGGTGAGTTCAATCCAAAACGGTCGCTACATTTCCAAAAAGTACTTATGGGCCCAAAACGGACAACGTGTACAAAAGTTACGCTCAATTCTTCATACGCTGACTCTCCAAGCATTCCAAATATCCAAGTTCTTGTTCTTTCAAAAATTGGCCAAAATCCCTCGTACGTCACGATGAAGTGGTGAGTTCAATCCAAATGGGGTCGCTACATTTCCAAAAAGTACTTATGGGCCCAAAACGGCCACCGTGTGGAAAACATAAGCTCAATTCTTCGTACGCCGACTCTCCAAGCGTTCCGAATATGCAAGTGCTCATTCTTTCCAAAAATGCCCAAAATCCCTCATACGTCACGACAAAGTGGTGAGTTCAATCCAAAACGGTCGCTACATTTCCAAAAAGTACTCATGGGCCCAAAACGGACACCGTGTGCAAAAGTTACGCTCGATTCTTCGAATGCGGACAATCCAAGCGCTTCAAATATGCGAGTGCTCATTCTTTCAAAAAATGGCTGAAATCCTTCTTACGTCACAATGAAGTGGTGATTTCAATCTAAAACGGTTGCCACATTTCCAAAAGTCCTTATGGACCCAAAACGGACACCGTGTGCGAAAGTTACGCTCGGTTCTTCGAACGCGGACAATCCAAGGGCTCCAAATATGCAAGCGCTCATTCTTTCGAAAAGTGGCCGAAATCTATCTTACGTCACGACGAAGTACTGAGTTCAATCTAAAACGGTCGCTACGTTTCCAAAAAGTACTTATGGGCCCAAAATCGACACCATGTGCAAAAGTTACGCTCAATTCCTCGTCCGTCGACTCTCCATGCATTCTAAATATGCAAGTGCTCATTCTTTTGAAAAATAGCCAAAATCCTACGTACGTAACGACGAAGATGTGAGTTCAATCCAAAACGGTCGCTACATTTCGAAAAAGTACTTATGGGCCCAAAACGAACACCGTGTACAGAAGTTACGCTCAATTGTTCGTCCGTCGACTCTCCAAGAGTTCTAAATATACAAGTGCTCATTCTTTAGAAAAATGGACAAAATCCCTCGTACATCACGATGAAGTGGTGAGTTCAATCCAAAATGGTCGCTACATTTCAAAAAAGTACTTATGGGCCAAATACGGACACCGTGTGCAAAAGTTACGCTCAATTCTTCGTCCGCCGACTCTCCAAGCGTTCTAAATTTGCATGTGCTCATTCTTTCCAAAAACTACCAAAATCCCTCGTACGTCCCGACGAAGTGGTGAGTTCAATCCAAAACGGTCGCTACATTTCCAAAAAGTACTTATGGGCCCAAAATGGACACCGTGTGCAAAAGTTACGCTCAATTCTTCGTCCGCCGACTCTCCAAGCGTTCCAAATACGAAAGTGCTCATTCTTTCGAAAAATGGCCAAAATCCCTCGTACGTCACGATGAAGTGGTGAGTTGAATCCCACATCGCCGCTACATTTCCAAAAAGTACTTATGGGCCTAAAACGGACACCGTGTGCAAAAGTTACGTTAAATTCTTCATCCGCCGACTCTCTAAGCGTTCTAAATATGCAAGTGCTCATTCTTTCGAAAAAGGGCCAAAATTCCTCGTACGTCATGACGAAGTGTTGAGTTCAATCCAAAACGGTCGCCGCATTTCCAAAAAGTACTTACGGGCCTAAAACGGACAACCTGTACAAAAGTTACGATCAATTCTTCGTACGCCGACTCTCCAAGCGTTCCAAATATGCAAGTGCTCATTCTTTCTAAAAATGGTTGAAATCCCTCATACATCACGACGAAGTCATGAGTTCAATTCAAAACGGTCGCTACATTTCTGAAAATTACTTATGGGCCAAAAACGGACGCCGTTTTCAAAAGTTACGCTCGATTCTTTGAACGCGGACAATCCAAGCGCTTCAAATATGCAAGTGCTCATTCTTTCGAAAAATGGTGAAAATCCTTCGTACGTCACGACGTAGATGTGAGTTCAAACCAAAATGGTCGCTACATTTCCAAAAAGTACTTATGGGCCCAAAACGGACATCGTGTACAAAAGTTACGCTGAATTCTTCGTCCGCCGACTCTCCAAGCGTTCTAAATTTGCATGTGCTCATTCTTTCCAAAAACTGCCAAAATCCCTCATACGTCCCGACGAAGTGGTGAGTTCAATCCAAAACGGTCGCTACATTTCCAAAAAGTACTTATGGGCCCAAAACGGACACCGTGTGCAAAAGTTACGCTCAATTCTTCGTCCGCCGACTCTCCAAGCGTTCCAAATACGAAAGTGCTCATTCTTTCGAAAAATGGCCAAAATCCCTCGTACGTCACGATGAAGTGGTGAGTTGAATCCCACACCACCGCTACATTTCCAAAAAGTACTTATGGGCCTAAAACGGACACCGTTTGCAAAAGTTACGTTAAATTCTTCGTCCGCCGATTCTCTAAGCGTTCTAAATATGCAAGTGCTCATTCTTTCGAAAAATGGCCAAAATTCCTCGTACGTCATGACGAAGTGGTGAGTTCAATCCAAAACGGTCGCCGCATTTCCAAAAAGTACTCACGGGCCTAAAACGGACAACCTGTACAAAAGTTACGATCAATTCTTCGTACGCCGACTCTCTAAGCGTTCCAAATATGCAAGTGCTCATTCTTTCTAAAAATGGCTGAAATCCCTCGTACATCACGACGAAGTGGTGAGTTCAATTCAAAACGGTCGCTACATTTCGGAAAATTACTTGTGGGCCAAAAACGGACGTCGTTTTCAAAAGTTACGCTCGATTCTTTGAACGCGGACAATCCAAGCGCTTCAAATATGCAAGTGCTCATTCTTTCGAAAAATGACGAAAATCCTTCGTACATCACGACGTAGTGGTGAGTTCAATCCAAAACGGTCGCTACATTTCCAAAAAGTACTTATGGGCCCAAAACGGACACCGTGTGCAAAAGTTACGCTCAATTCTTCGTCCGTCGACTCTCTAAGAGATCTAAGTATGCTAGTACTCATTCTTTCGAAAAATGGCCAAAATCCCACATACGTCATGATGAAGATGTGAGTTCAAACCAAAACGGTCGCTACATTTCCAAAAAGTACTTATGGGCCAAAAACGGACACCGTGTGCAAAAGTTACGCTCAATTCTTCGTCCCCCGACTCTCCAAGCGTTCTAAATATGTAAGTAGTCATTCTTTCGAGAAATGGCCAAAATCTCTCCTACGTCACGACGAAGTGGTGATTTCAGTCCAAAACGGTCGTTATATTTCCAAAAAGTACTTATGGGCCCAAAATGGACACCATGTGCAAAAGTTACGCTAAATTCTTTGTTCGCCGACTCTCCAAATGTTCTAAATACGTAAGTGCTCATTCTTTCGAAAAATGGCCAAAATCCCTCGTAGGTCACGATGAAGTTGTGAGTTCAATCCAAAACGGTCGCTACATTTCTAAAAAGAACTTATGGGCCCAAAACGGGCACGGTGTGCAAAAGTTACGCTCAATTCTTCGTACGCCGACTCTCCAAACGTTCCAAATATGTAAGTGCTCGTTCTTTCAAAAAATGGCCGAAATCCCTCATACGTCATGATGAAGTGGTGAGTTCAATCCAAAACGGTCGCTACATTTCCAAAAAGTACTTATGGGCCCAAAACGGACACCATGTGCAAAAGTTAAGCTCAATTCTTCGTCCGCCGACCCTCCAAGCGTTCTAAATATACAAGCGCTCATTCTTTCCAAAAATGGCCAAAATCCCTCGTACGTCACGATGAGGTGGTGAGTTCAATCCAAAATTGTCGCCACATTTCGAAAAAAGTACTTATGGGCCCAAAACGAACACCGTGTGCAAAAGTTACGCCCAATTCTTCGTCTGCCGACTCTCCAAGCGTTCCA
>NW_019256305.1:0-1136 GCF_002742605.1 Olea europaea var. sylvestris | reverse complement strand
CGGCTATTTTTCGAAAGAATGAGCACTTGCATATTTGGAACGCTTGGAGAGTCAGCGTAAGAAGAATTGAACGTAACTTTTTCTGACGTTGTCCATTTTGGGCCATAAGTACTTTTTTGAAATGTAGCGACCGTTTAGGATTGAACTCACCACTTCGTCATGATGTATGAGGGATTTCCGCTATTTTTTGAAAGAATGAGCACTTGCGTATTTGGAACGCTTGGATTGTCGACGTTCGAAGAATTGAGCGTAACTTTTGCACACGGTGTCCGTTTTGGGCCCATAAGTACTTTTTGGAAATGTAGCGACAGTTTTGAATTGAACTCACAGCTTCGTCATGACGTATGAGGGATTTCGGCCATTTCTTGAAAGAATGAGCACTTGCATATTTGGAACGCTTGGAGAGTCGGCGTTAGAAGAATTGAGCGTAACTTTTGCACACGTTGTCCGTTTTGGGCCCATAAGTACTTTTTCGAAATGTAGCGACCGTTTTGGATTGAACTCACAACTTCATCGTGACGTATGAGGGATTTCGGCTATTTTTTGAAAGAATGAGCACTTGCATATTTGGAACGCTTGGATTGTCGGCGTTCGAAAATTGAGCGTAACTTTTGCACACGGTGTCCGTTTTAGAACCGTAAGTACTTTTTGGAAATGTAGCGTTCGTTTTGGATTGAATTCACCACTTCGTCGTGACGTATGAGGGATTTCGGCTATTTTTTGAAAGAAGGAGCACTTACATATTTGGAACGCTTGGATTGTCGACGTTCGAAGAATTGAGCGTAACTTTTGTACACGGTGTCCGTTTGGAACCGTAAGTACTTTTTATAAATGTAGCGACCGTTTTGGATTGAACTCACAACTTCATCGTGACGTATGATGGATTTTGGCTATTTTTCGAAATAACGAGCACTTGCATGTTTGGAACGCTTGGAGAGTTGGCGTTCGAAGAATTGAGCGTAACTTTTGCGCACGGTGTCCATTTTGGAACCGTAAGTACTTTTTGGAAATATAGCGTTCGTTTTGGATTGAACTCACCACTTCTCCGTGACCTATGAGGGATTTCGGCTATTTTTTGAAAGAATGAGCACTTGCGTATTTGGAACGCTTGGATTGTCGGCATTCGAAGAATTGAG
>NW_019256304.1:0-1136 GCF_002742605.1 Olea europaea var. sylvestris | reverse complement strand
TTTGTTAATTTTCTGTTCAACACTTGTTCAACCTGACAAAATTAATAAGGAAATTAATTATTCGGAGGCCTAAACGAAGGACTATGGCTAAAATCCTGCGAACCTGGGTCTCTGCCCGAGTCCAATTTCGCCGGTCGTTTCCAATCGACCTGCCAAATTTCGGGCCATTCCGACACCGTCGCGACAAATGACAAAATTGCCATTGGTGCAGTTTTGCTTTGTTAATTTTCGGTCCAGCGCTTCTTCAACCTGACATAATTAATATGGAAATTAATTATTTGGAGGCCCAAACGAAGGAATTTGGCTAAAATCCCATGATCACGGGTCTGTGCCCCGAGTCCAATTTTGCGGGCCGTTTCCAATCAACCCACGGAATTTTGGCCCATTTTGACACCATCGCGACAAATGACAAAATTGCTCCTGGTGCGGTTTTTCTTTGTTAATATTCTGTCCAGCACTTCTGCAACTTGACATAATTAATAAGGAAATTAATTATTCGGAGGCTCAAACGAAGAAATTTGGCTAAAATCCCGTGATCCCGAGTTTGTGCCTCGAGCCCAATTTCGCGGGCTGTTTTCAATTAACCAGCCAAATTTCGAACCATTTCGACACCGTCGCGACAAATGACAATATTGCCCCTGGTGCAGTTTTGCTTTGTTAATTTTCAGTCCAGCACTTCTTGAACCTAACATAATTAATAAGGAAATTAATTATTTAGAGGTCTAAACGAAGGAATTTGGCTAAAATCCCATGATCCCGGGTCTGTGCCCCGAGTCCAATTTTGTGGGCCTTTTCCAATCAACCTGCCAAATTTCGGCCCATTCCGACACCGTCACGACAAATGACAAAATCCCCTGGTGCAGTTTTGCTTTTCTAATTTTCTGTCTGGTACTTCTTCAACTTGATATAATTAATAAGGAAATTAATTATTTGGAGGCCCAAACGAAGGAATTTGGCTAAAATCCCGTGATCCCGGGTCTATGCCTCGAGTCCAATTTCGCGGGCCATTTCTAGTCAACCTGCCAAATTTCGGTTCATTCCGACGTCGTCGTAACAAATGATAAAATTGCCACTGGTGCGGTTTTTCTTTGCTAATTTTCTGTACAGAACTTCTTCAACCTGACATAATTAATACG
>NW_019256303.1:0-1136 GCF_002742605.1 Olea europaea var. sylvestris | reverse complement strand
ATTCAATGTGCATCAAAACATATTATTATTCTTATTCCAAAATCTAGAAAAATATTAATAAAAATAATGCAATCTTATCAACATAAATCATCTAACTTTATGTACTGATTGGGAATGACATATTTTTTTATCACATTACGAATTGTATCTTACTATACTCGAACCATCGAGTAGATAATTTGTAACATCTTATATGATCATGAAACTTTAAATAATCGTTTCATATTGTAATGTGTGAATAATCAAACACCAATTCATGATGTTATTTTACAAAATACTACTCAAAAAGAGCATCAAACTAACAATCTCTCACTTGCCCTTTTAGAATATATGTGACATATCAAGAATACCCATCTCCTCAAATGCCCATCAAAAGCTTTAGCTGGCAAGGTCTTGGTGAACGGATTTGCAAGATTATCCGTTGATGCAATCCTGCGAACCGTTACGTCTCCTCAATGACCAATCTCTTTAATAAGGTGATATTTCCTGTTGATGTGCTTGTCATGCTAATTACTCCTTGGTCATTTAGCATTGGCTCCATTATTATCGCAATAAAGCCATATGAGTCCCATTGCCAAAGGTACCACATCAAGGTCCAAAAGAAACTTTTTGAATCATACGACTTCTTTAGCAACTTCACAAGCTACTATACATTCTGCCTCCATGTTGGAATCAATGACACAAGTTTGGTTGGTATTCCTCCATACCACACCTCTACCTCTCGGTGTAAATACTGAACCCAACATAGAATTTCTAGAGTCACGATCGGATTGAAAATTAGAATCAGTATATCCAACGAGATTTAGATTGTATCTTGAATAGACAAGCATATAATATCTCATTTTTCGAAAATACTTGAGTATATGCTTCACTGCTACCCAATGTTCTAGTCTTAGAATGGACCGATAACGACTAACAATACCCACAGCACAACAAATATCCAGTCTAGTGCAAAACATAGCATGCATGAGGCTTCCCACAACTGAAGCATAAGGAACCTTCTTCATGTAATCTATTTCCGCTGGAGTCTTGGGAGAATGCTCCGTAGATGAATTCCATGTCTGAAAGAAAGTTGTCTCTTTTTGGAATTTTACATTATGAATCTAGATGATATTTTGTCAATATATAAAGCTTGG
>NW_019256302.1:0-1136 GCF_002742605.1 Olea europaea var. sylvestris | reverse complement strand
TTTAGCCCTGTTAACCATAAATCAATATCTGCTTTTGAACATATTTTTTGTGACATTTGGGGCGGTTATCCTACCCCTTCCACTTGTGGTGCACATTATTTTCTCTCTATTGTTGATGACTATTCTTGAATGACTTGGATTTATTTGATGTGCTTTAAGTCTGATGCACTTTCTTGTTTACATCGGTTTTTCAATATGGTACATACTCAATTTAACACTAAGATTAGACATATACGCACTGATAATGGATAGGAATTCTTATCCCACAACACACAAACCTTTTTTCCATGATTACGGCATCCTTCATGAGATTACACATGTTAACACACTTCAACAAAATGGAGTTGCTGAACGTAAGCATTGACATCTTCTTAATGTTGCTCGTTGTTTACGTTTTCAAGCCAGCCTCCCTCTTACTTTTTGGGGTGAATGTGTTCTTACTACTACTTATTTAATTAATCAAATGCCTTCCACCTCTCTACAACTTATGACTCCTTATGAAAAACTTTTCAAGCAACTTATGATCATTTGTGAGTCTTTGGTTGCCTATGCTATGTTCAAACTTTAAAATCTAGTCGGGACAAATTCTAGCCTCGTGCTACCTCCTGTGTTTTCTTAGGATACCCTCTTAGTCACAAAGCACATAGAGTTTTTGACCTGGGTAGCAAGAAATCTTTTATCTCTCGTGATGTGAGCTTTGTTGAAAATGTTTTCCCGTATGATGTTGTCCATCCTCCATCTCTCGAGACCCTCGTCTCACCCTCGTCTTAGCTTTACCAATTCTAGAGGTTCTCCTTTCCACTTCATCTACTGTGTCTAGTTCTGATCCTGTCTTGACCTTCAACTCCGACCCCCCTTCGACCTCTAGTCTCACTTCAATTGTGCCTTCCCAAGAAACAACACCCCCATCTCATCCTCGTCGGACCATACGTCATCCTGACCATCTTCAAGATTACATATGCCCTACCTTATAGGATACAACCATCACTACTACCACTTCTTCATCACGGACTTCAGGTACTCATCTTCCTTTCTCACATTTTGTTTGTTACTCTAAATATTCGTTACCTCATTTTGCTTTCTTAACATCTTTATCTCATACACTTGAACCTACTAGTTATTCTCAAGCCGTTAAA
>NW_019256301.1:0-1136 GCF_002742605.1 Olea europaea var. sylvestris | reverse complement strand
ATCGTCGCGAAAAATGACGAAATTGCCCCTGGGGCGGTTTTTGTTTACGATCAACCAGTCAAATTTTAGCCAATTTCGACACATTCGCGAAAAACGACAAAATTGCCCTGGCTCGATTTTTGTTTCCGACAAACCTGTCAAATTTGAGCCCATTCCGACACAGTCGAGAAAAATGACGAAATTGCCCTCGGCGCGATTTTTATTTCCGATCAAACTACCAAATTTCAACCAATTCCGACACAGTAGAGAAAAATGACGAAATCGCCCTCAGCGCGATTTTTATTTTCGATCAAACTACCAAATTTCAGCCAATTCCGACACAGTTGAGAAAAATGACGAAATTACCCCCGACGCGATTTTTGCTTCCGATCAACCTGTCAAATTTGAACACATTCCGACACAGTCGAGAAAAACGACGAAATTGCCCCCGGCGCGATTTTTGTTTCCTATCAACAAGTCAAATTTTAGCCAATTCCGACACAGTCGCGAAAAATGACGAAATTACACCCGGCGCAATTTTTGTTCCCGACAAACCGGTCAAATTTGAGCCCATTCCGACACAGTCGAGAAAAATGACGAAATTGCCGCCGGCACGATTTTTATTTCCGATCAAACTACCAAATTTCAGCCAATTCCGACACAGTAGAGAAAAATGACGAAATTGCCCCCGGCGCGACTTTTATTTTCGATCAAACTACCAAATTTCAGCCAATTCCGACACAGTCGAGAAAAATGACGAAATTACCCCCGACGCGATTTTTGTTTCCGATCAACCTGTCAAATTTGAGCACATTCCGACACAGTCGAGAAAAACGACGAAATTGCCCCCGGCGCGATTTTTGTTTCCTATCAACAAGTCAAATTTTAGCCAATTCCGACACAGTCGCAAAAAATGACGAAATTACACCCGGCGCAATTTTTGTTCCCGACAAACCGGTCAAATTTGAGCCCATTCCGACACAGTCGAGAAAAATGACGAAATTGCCGCCGGCACGATTTTTTTTTCCGATCAAACTACCAAATTTCAGCCAATTCCGACACAGTAGAGAAAAGTGACGAAATTGCCCCCGGCGCGACTTTTATTTCTGATCAAACGGCCAAATTTCAGCAAATTCCGACACAGTCGAGAAAAATGA
>NW_019256300.1:0-1136 GCF_002742605.1 Olea europaea var. sylvestris | reverse complement strand
TTGATTTCATGTATAATTCTTGAGGGAACTATGGTTTTGTGTTTGAGATGGTTTTCTGTAAATTTTGAGTGATTTCTTGGTCCTGAGATTGAATTGTAATCTTGGACGATCTTTGATTTTGGTTAATGTAGTCTTCTCTTCCGGTGGTGGAAGCACAAAAAAGGGATTAGGAATTTGTTCTGAACGTCTTGCCTTAAGGCGAAAAATCTCGTTTTCTTCAATTTTTCATTTTCTTGCACGTTTTAATTTTTGTATTTGTTGGTAAAGTTGGCTAATCAACTGAACCTATTCTTAACAGAATTGATAAGTTGAGTATTGACTTCAAAAATGTGATCATTATAAATTGGACAAGATGTTTCCTTGTGTACTATGATAGTTACATAGTTTTGAGGTTGACTTTGGTTGATAATATTCTATATTGAATACGCAATCTTGTTCCCATCTCGGTTAAACCAATTGCTAGATAGTTTTATGAGTACTCCTAATTTTGTTTTCGACCTATTCAAGTTCTCTTAAATCTGGAGGTAAGGTTGGATGTCCCCTCCTTTGTATTACTTATTTCCAATAAAATAAGGTATGAGTCGATGTCAAACCCCCATCCATAAACTAAATAAGGGTGTAAATCCCACATTTAGACATTGACGGATATTGAATTAAAAAAATTTCTAACCACTTAAACTTTAAAATAAGTGGTTCAACCTGGCTATCTTGAATCTCGACCATTCTACCTACTTTGACGATATTAAGGGCATGTTCAATGTTGATATAGATAGCTCTAAAAATGTTACTACATAAGCTAAAATAGATAATATCTACAAAAGTTCATCTTCAATACAATATCTCTATAACTATATCTAGTTAACGCGTACTTCTCTTCTTTATTTAAATGCAGTATTAACTATTACGTCATATAACATTACAAACAATAAATATTAAAAACATTAATATTGTATTATATTGCAGATCTGTCTCTAAAATCGGGGGAGCCAAAGCCATGTGTCCAAACCGAGTCATATGAAATAACCTAATTAACACCTCGACATGGACATAGGCGGTGTTTGGAAAACATTTTTATGTAAAAATGTATTTTTGAATAGTAAATTGTTGGGAAATGTGTGGTTGAAAAATAAGGAAAA
>NW_019256299.1:0-1136 GCF_002742605.1 Olea europaea var. sylvestris | reverse complement strand
CAAATTTCGACACCGCCTCGACAAATGACAAATTTGCCCTTGGTGCGATTTTCCTTTGTTAATTTTCCGTCCAGCACTTCTTCAACCTGACATAATTAATACGAAAATTAATTATTCGGAGGCCCAAATGAAGCAATTTGGTTAAAATCCCGTGATCTCGGGTCTATACCCCGAGTCCAATTTCGTGGGCCGTTTCCAAGCAACCTGCTAAATTACAGACCATTTCGACACCGTCGTGAAAAATGACAAAATTGCCCCTGGTGCCATTTTGCTCTGTTAATTTTCTGTCTAGCACTTCTGCAATCTGACATAATTAATAAGAAATTTAATTATTCGGAGGCCCAAACAAAGGAATTTGGCTAATATCTCGAGATCCCGGGTTTGTGCCCCGAATCCAATTTCGCGGGCCGTTTCTAATCAACCTGCTAAATTTCGATCGATTCCGACACCGTCGCGACAAATGACAAAATTGCCCCTGGTGCGATTTTTCTTTGTTAATTTTCTATCTAGTACTTCTGCAACCTGACATAGTTAATAAGGAAATTAATTGTTCGGAGGCCCAAATGAAGGAATTTGGCTAAAATCCCGTGATCTCAGGTCTGTGCCCTGAGTCCAATTTCGCGGACCGTTTCCAATCAACCTACTAAATTTCGGCCGATTCCGACACCTTCACGACAAATGACAAAATTGCCCCGGTGCGGTTTTTCTTTGTTAATTTTCTATCCAGTACTTCTGCAACCTGACATAATTAATAAGGAAATTAATTGTTCGGAGGCCCAAACGAAGGAATTAGGCTAAAATCCCGTGATCCCAGGTCTGTGCCCCGAGTCCAATTTCGCGGACCGTTTCCAATCAACCTGCCAAATTTCGGCCGATTTCGACACCGCCACGACAAATGACAAAATTGCCCCTGATGCGATTTTGCTTTGTTAATTTGCTATCCAACACTTCTTCAATCTGACATAATTAATAAGGAAATTAATTATTCGGAGGCCCAAACGAAGGAATTTGGCTAATATACTGTGATCCCGGGTCTGTGGTTCGAGTCCAATTTCGAGGGCCGTTTCCAATCGACCTGCCAAATTTCGGCCCATTCCAACACCGTCGCAAAAAATGACAATATTGCCTTTGGTACG
>NW_019256298.1:0-1136 GCF_002742605.1 Olea europaea var. sylvestris | reverse complement strand
AACTTTTGCACACGGTGTCCGTTTTGGGACCATAAGTAATTTTTGGAAATATAACGACGGTTTCGGATTGAACTCACAACTTCATCGTGACATATGAGGGATTTCGGCCATTTTTTGAAAGTGTGAGCACTTGCATTTTTCGATCGTTTGGATTTTCGACGTACGAAGAATTGAGCGTAACTTTTGCACCTGGTGTTCGTTTTGGGCCCGTAAGTACTTTTTGGAAATGTAGCGACCGTTTTGGATTGAACTCACCACTTCGTCATGACGTATGAGGGATTTCGGTCATTTTTCAAAAGTGTGAGCACTTGCATATTTGGAACGCTTGGATTGTCGGCGTACAAAGAATTGAGCGTGACTTTTGCACCCGATGTCCGTTTTGGGCCGTAAGTCCTTTTTGGAAATGTAGCAATTGTTTTGAATTTAACTCCCAACTTCATCGTGACGTAAGAGGGATTTCGGTCATTTTTCGAAAGTGTGAGCACTTGCATATTTGGAACGCTTGGATTGTCGGCGTACAAAGAATTGAGCGTGACTTTTGTACCCGATGTCCGTTTTGGGCAGTAAGTCCTTTTTGGAAATGTAGCAATTGTTTTTTATTGAACTCACAACTTCATCGTGACGTAAGAGGGATTTCGGCCATTTTTCGAAAGAATGAGCACTTGCATATTTGGAACGCCTGGATTGTCGGCGTATGAAGAATTGAGCGTAACTTTTGCACCGGGTGTCCGTTTTGGGCCCTTAAGTACTTTTTGGAAATGTAGCGACCGTTTTTTATTGAACTCACCACTTTGTCGTGACGTCCGAGGGATTTTGGTCATTTTTGGAAAGTGTGAGCACTTGCACATTTGGAACGCTTGGATTGTCGACGTACAAAGAATTGAGCGTAACTTTTGCACCCGGTGTCCATTTTGGGCCCGTAAGTCCTTTTAGGAAATGTTGCGACCGTTTTGGATTTAACTCACAACTTCGTCGTGACGTAAGTGGGATTTCGGCCATTTTTGAAAAGAATGAGTACTTGCATATCTGGAACGCTTGGATTGTTGGCGTACAAAGAATTGAGCGTAACTTTTGCACACAGTGTCCGTTTTGGGACCATAAGTACTTTTTGGAAATGTAGCGACTGTTTTGGATTG
>NW_019256297.1:0-1136 GCF_002742605.1 Olea europaea var. sylvestris | reverse complement strand
CCCAAAATAAAATAAAAGAGCCCATACAGTTTATGAGATAAAAAATTCTATGTAAACGTCAAGAAACTGTTTTTCTTTTTTTTTCCGTAAAACCGTAATCGCAATTTCCACTTTCTTTCTGCTGTTCGTAAAACTCCAAAACTGTAGAAGTCGATTATCGATTTCGGGAAAGAAAAAAAAAATAATAAATAAATAAAAAATAAGAAGAGAAAACAGAGAAGGCATTTTCTTGACACAGAATTTTTTTCTTTTTCCCTTTCAGGGGTTTACGAAAAATGTATAGGGCGTTTTACAATTTTTGTCCTCCTAGGATCTTAAACGGCTCTCAACATATTTTTGATCATACATTTGCAGTCCTATTAAATGGTTTTGACTCAAATCATGATCAATGAGCACCCCTTAACATTATTTCAGTATCAGTACTTAGTAATCCAGACCCATATGTGTGTTTATAAATATAAATATTTCATTTTCAACATAAAGAAAGATGAGAGAATAAAATATTGTCACATTTCGAGTGACATCACAATTAGAAGTTTAATAAAGTTGTTCAACATATTCAAGTCACGTACTTTTTTACTACAATCTCCAGACAAGCTCGCGTTATTTCATGCAATTAAACATTGTTATATGATGAACATTTATAGTAAATAATATGTTAAGAAGTGCATTGGATCAGAAATATATCGAGTTGAAAGCACATGAAAAATAGTGAATGCTTATATATGTCATGAAAGCAAGCAAATAAAGTGAGGGCATATAAAAACGTATTAACTCTGTTGGTATATGTATGGAAGGGGAAGATCAATCCTAATGAGGAAACAATTGGTAGATTTGTGTTTCGACTAACCTTCCCTAGTCCTAGGATATCTGGTATCTTTTTCATGCAAGTTAGCATACACAAGGATCTAAATTCACGAAAGGTGTCATTCTTGATGATAGAAAATTTTGTTTTCATGATACATCTTCTCTTTTTATAATCGATATTTTTCACACTGGTACGCCGAAATCAGCGTACTTCATGCATTAATGGGAATCATGCAAGGACAGCAAAACTTCTCTAAATAGCATCGAAAAATTGGTATTTTTATATACTTATATACTCCATCATTGTAAATAAGGAATCGTGAAGTTGA
>NW_019256296.1:0-1136 GCF_002742605.1 Olea europaea var. sylvestris | reverse complement strand
TAATTCAATTGGAATCGAGCCAATGAAAAGTGGTTTTTGATTTCATGATAACTTCGGGTTTGATCATTTTCGGTGAATTGCTACTTTAATTCGATTGGAATCAGGCTAATAAAAAGTGCCTTTCGATTTCATGATAACTTCGGGTTTGATCGTTTTCAAAAAATTGCTAGTCCAATTCGGTTGGTATCGAGCCAATGAAAAGTGATTTTTGATTTCATGATAACTTCGGGTTTAATCAATTTCGACAAGTCGATAGTCCAATTCGATTGGAATCGAGCCAATGAAAAGTGGTTTTTGATTTCATGATAACTTCGGGTTTGACCATTCTCGGCGAATTAATAGTCTAATTCGATTAGAATCGAGCAAATAAAAAGTGGCTTTCGATTTGATGATAACTTCGGGTTTGATCGTTTTCAAAAAATTGCTAGTCTAATTCGGTTGGAATCAAGCTAATGAAAAGTGGTTTTTGATTTCATGATAACTTCGTGTTTGATCATTTTCGAGAAATTGCTAGTCTAATTTGGTTGGAATCGAGCTAATGAAAAGTGGTTTTCGATTTCATGATAACATCAAGTTAGATCATTTTCGACAAATTGCTAGTCCAATTCGATTGGACGATTTCATGATAACTTCGGGTTTGATCATTTTCAGCAAATTGCTAGTCAAATTCGATTGGAATCGAGCCAATAAAAAGTGGCCTTTGATTTCATGATAACTTCGGGTTTGATCATTTTTCGAAAATTGCTAGTCTAATTCGGTTGGAATTGAGACAATGAAAAGTGGCTTTCAATTTCATGATAACTTCGAGTTTGATCATTTTCGGCAAATTGCTAGTCTAATTTGATTGGAATCGAGCCAACGAAAAGCGGTTTTTGATTTCATGATAACTTCGGGTTTGCTCATTTTTGGAGAAATGCTAGTCTAATTCGATTAGAATCGAGCCAATGAAAAGTGGTTTTTGATTACATGATAACTTCGGGTTTGTTTGTCTTTGACAAATTGCTAGTCTAATAGGATTCGAATCGAGCCAATGAAAAGTGGTTTCTGATTTATTGAAAACTTCGGGTTTGATCATTTTCGGTGAATTGCTAGTCTAATTCGATTGGAATTGACCCAATGAAAAGTGGTTTTCGATT
>NW_019256295.1:31829-34196 GCF_002742605.1 Olea europaea var. sylvestris | reverse complement strand
AGGGTCAATCCTATTGCCCAAGCCAAAGTCTTAACACTTGTACTTGCTTTTCTTTTCATTTTGTGTGGCTGAGCTGTCGGCTCATTCATGGTCCTCCTTTACAATTAGTCAAAGGAGATTTGTGTATTTGTGGGATGGCCTCTCTGGGGCCCTACCTTATCACTTTCTATACGAGGGCAATTCTACCGAAGTGGTTTATTCATCACCCTCTCTTTAAATAGACTTTCTTTTACAAGTACATTCTATTATTTTTTGAGGCTATATATAAGGTGTGGCTATACCCTCTTTGTCCTATTCTGACCCTCCTCTTTTTGCTTCTTTGGATGGGGTCGAAGTCTTTAGCCCATTAATGATAGGAGGGTCAGCTTTTACTTTTTGAGCCAAGGTTTCAGCAAATAATATAATTCTATGATGCTTATACTTGAGCTGCTTTAGCTCTGCTTTGCTCTGTGGGCCACATCTTTTGGATGGGATAGGAAAGGTAGCAAATCATTTTTTTGTGAGGCTTATACTCGACAATTATATGCCTTAGTGCTTTTTTAACAAGATGATTTTGCTTGGAACGATCGATTTTGGAAGTGTCCTTCCCGGCTTATATTTCTCTCCACGTGTGATCAGCCTTGGTTGGATAGCATCCGAGCTAATGCAGCTGATCTTTCATGCCTATTCCTAGGCAGGGATGCATATACCTATGGGAGAGTTCAGCTGCAACTTCCAGTCGAAGTTGTCAATGCTAACCTCCCACTGATGGAGGTCAAACAAATATAGCTAGCTCGAGGGGATAGGAAGGAATCTAGCTTGAGAGGGCAAAATGTGTCGGTCTTGCTTGTTCCTTGTAGGACCAAGTCTATCAAAGACACTAGTTGACCTCATTGACGTGATTACCCTACTCTATTCTAGCGAAACGGCAATCTCCCTAGTCATTTGGTGGGTGGTATTGTTGGCAACCATATCCACATCCACTTCTTTTTCCGTTGGAACAACCTCCTCATTGTTTTGTGAGGAGTTTGCTAACTAACCTTTCATACACCTTAGCAGTTCTTGCATTGTAGCATTTTCTCTGAGGTGGTCCTCATGTTTGTGGTGATAGTGGCCAACTCCCTAGCGAGTATCGCTGCTAACCTAGGCCTGCTCCTCGAGCCACCTCTTCGGTGGCGAACTGCTGAAGTAGCTGGCAATAGTTTTTTGATTATTGGGGCACTTTATGAGGATGCTTCCTCGTTAAGGCATTCTCGAGTCCAAGTAGGTGTAATTTCTTCCTCTGTCAGACTCATGGCTATATCTGCTCAACAGGTAACAACTTTTTTGGCTTTGTTTCTATGATTGCTTTCCTTTACTCAAGGATTTAGCAAAGTTTCTTTTGAGTACATCTTTCAAAGCCTCAGCGATGCCCGATATCTCTATTTTTTAAGAATGTTATCTTTTGTTCAAAAGCTTTACGCCATGAGCTGCTTGTGGTTTATCTATTCCAAGCTTCCTACTGATGGCACCAATCTGTTGACACTAATAAATGGCACCAACAGATGCTGGGTCCAAATGTGTTCATGAAGTAGATTTTGGTACGTTCAAATTGCTTGTTCAATTAGATAGTGAAACTGAATGCAGCGGATATGCATTGGATGCGCGACTAAATAGTTCGAACGTCGGCTAAAGTGATCGAAAAATTTTATGATACGTGAATATAATTTCACCTTGACATATTTCAGCAGTCGCATGTGAATAGAAAGAAAAGGAAACGAATAAGAGATCCAATGACTTGAAATGTATGGAGTAATATTTATTTCTTCCCTAAAAGTGTGCCGAAAATCAATATACCTATTCCTTGTTTTTGTCCCTGGTTTTCTTCCATTCTTCTCTTTCTGTATAAGTGTTCTTTCTTTTGTTCCAGACGTATCTTTTCTTTTTATTTCTCAAAGGGGAGGATATATATAGAGTTTGAGGAAGACGTGGTGATCATTGGATCCAAACCACGTGTCTCTACTTCCTTCTTCTATACATCACATCCTTCTTACACATGCCTTTATTACATTGATAAAGGGTCAACTGCCCTATATTTCTAGGTTGATATTCCTAAATAAAATAAAGTACACGTCTAATAATTCTTTCACAAAGTTATTCGTTAGGTCGCCAGATGTGGCAGCCTCCTCATCTCTTAAAACTTCAACCTCATCTTTCAGAACCTTAGTAGGTCTTAGACATGAGGGTTTTTCTTTCACAACGTCGGCAAGTCTTAGACATGAGGGATGTTGACATGGTTGACTTCGGTCTATGTTTTGATTATAAGAAACAAGATTTAATTTTGGTTCTAACAAACCTACTTTTGAATCATGATAGTTGAAATCAAATCGACCATCGCATCAAAATGAA
>NW_019256295.1:21606-23133 GCF_002742605.1 Olea europaea var. sylvestris | reverse complement strand
GGATTGGTGTCCAAAATCTTGCACATGTTTCCATTCCCGTGGAATCGGAATGTGTTGACTGAGAGTGTACAATGCAGGCCTCATAAACATCAGATGGAGTATGTAGTAAAAATGAGTCTTGAACCACGTTAATCTGAAAATAGCTATTTGACTGTGTAGGTAGCTTCATTGTTTTAAAAACATTAAAAGAAATCTGCTCTTCTCCTAATCTCATGATCAACTGTCCTTGATGAAAATCAATTAGAGCTCTGCCTATGGACAAGAAAGTTCTGCCCAATATCAGTGGAATATCTTTGTCTTCCTCCATATCCAAAATGAGAAAATCCACAAGGAAGATGAATTTCTCCACTTTGACCTGTACGTCTTCAATTATTCCTCATGGATGTGTCAAGGATCTGTCAGCTAACTACAGTGTCATAGTGTTAGCCTTGGCCTCTCCCAATCCAAGTTTCCTGGAAACAGATAAAGGCATTAAATTTATACTTGCACCGAGGTCACATAAAGCTTTATCGAAATATACTTCACCAATAATGCAAAGGACAGTGAAACTCCCTGGATCTTTCAATTTTGGCGGGAGCTTCTTCTGAATTCTGGCTGTGCATTCCTCAGTTAGCATGACCGTCTCATGTTCCCCTAGCTTGCATTTGTTTAATAGGATGTCATTCAGGAACTTTGTATAGCTAGGCATCTATATTAGTGCTTCGACAAATGGGATATTTATGAGTAGCTTTTTGAAAA
The DNA here is from genome assembly GCF_002742605.1 of Olea europaea var. sylvestris. Lineage (NCBI taxonomy): Eukaryota > Viridiplantae > Streptophyta > Magnoliopsida > Lamiales > Oleaceae > Olea > Olea europaea. The sequence continues at coordinate 22,395 of NW_019256295.1, read as the reverse complement.
CTTCAATCAACATCTTGTATTGTCGCTCCATCTTCTGCTTCTTTAGCCTCTTAGAAAAGGTATGGAAGGCTCATGAGGGTTGATGGTTACTCTCGCTTTATTTTGTGATGTGCTGATCCTTCTGTTGGGGTAGATTCCTTTACCTATTCATTGTGCTCCATAGTCTCTTCTACCACAGGAGATGTTGTTTATATGTTTACACTCAACCTTTTAACATGTATCTCAGGTAACTGCATTCCACTTTGAGTTATATTTGCCTTAGCATGTTCTTTTGGATTTATTTCCGTGTTACTTGGCAAACTGCTTGGTGCTCTGCCCGTCAAAGCAACTGTCATCTATCCTATTTAAGTCTCTAAATTTTTAGTAGTTGCATTCTATTCTTAAGCAGTGGCTTCGATTTTTCTCATGAATTGATTATGAGCGTGTATATAATGATTGGTCTTTCCCATGAATTTATCGATCATCTCTTCCAGTTGAGGCTTTTTCTCTTGCTGCTAATACTGACTCTGTGGCCTATTCTGATTTTGGTTGCTCCAAATGAAATTAGGGTGTTTTTTCCAACTCAGATTATATGTTTTCCTAAATGAATTATTCAATTGTCGTTGTCCCCATTGAGCAAAATTTGCCTACGCTGTTCCTTATACCAAGATTGGACACTCCGCTATTACATGTTCGGCTCCACATTCCTCACAGCTGGCCTTCTTTGTCTGTGCTACACTAGTTGATTGTGACATGTTTTCTATCTTGTGAAATAATGAATCAATTTTTGTAGACAAGGCAGAATAAATG
>NW_019256295.1:10847-12189 GCF_002742605.1 Olea europaea var. sylvestris | reverse complement strand
AAATTTCAGCTCTAGATCATTCCATGTAGTGATACTAGCGATTGTTTGTGAATACAACTATTCTATTGCCTTATTGCATAGTGTATATGGGAACAACCTTAATTTGATAGCATCTTTTTAAATTCTTAATATCTGAAGTGTTGATACATCTTGAAAAAGCGAGAGACGTGCGTATGTGGGTTCTCTTCAGTTCTTTCATAGATTTGACGTCAATTTTGAAACAGTTGTATCATGTTAGTCTTCAATTGGAAGTTAGGCTGCCCAAACGGTGGATACATGATGCTCAACTGGCTCTGAATTATCTGAGGGGTCATGAAATCTCCTACAAGCATAATGCTTTCACCCACTGCCCCTTCTTCATTGGTTTGAAAGATGGGATTGTTTTGTACATTACCCATTTGTTGCTGTGTTTCTCTATTTTCTCGCTACATTGGATGTAAAGTTCGTTCTAATTTTGGATCGATTGGGATCAGGTCTCCTTCAGTAGATCTTAACATGCAAATCTATGAGAAAACTCAGTAGAAGCACTTAGATACTATAAGGGAGAAAATATCAAAACAAAATGAAAATAAAATAAAATAAAATAGAAAAAACATCTAAAAATATTAACATTCGAATTAGTGCCACCGTAAACAAAATTAGATGAATACTCAATCCCCGATAATGACGCCAAAAACTTGTTCACGAAATTATTCTTTCGATTTGTATCCGCAAGTGTATAGTTCGTAATAAGTAAAAAAGTGGATAAAGTGAGTCCGAATGTCGTCCCACAAAAAATAAGTAGTTCAACCACTGTAGCCTTAACCAAAACTAAATTATCGAGAATGAATTTTCAACCAAAGAAAACCCTAATCTCAAAAGAACCCTAATGTAGAGAAAACACTAATTTTGCAAATGTGATATTTAAGTGAATTAAATATGCAGAAATATGTTTTTTAAATGAATTAAAATGCAATTTGATGGTTGAAACATAATTTGATTATATTCAATGAGAATTAAACGTACTGGGATCACGAATTCCCAAACAATGTTCAGTTTAACCCTAATTTCACAATTCGACAACATGATGAAATTTTGAAAAATCAATGCTCCTAAATCTATCCAATACCCTTTCTCGAGTGGCACTGAACCTATTTTCATACACTACCAGCCTATATCTCTATGACGGGAAAGCTACTCTGGAGATTGGACACTAATCCAGAGTGCCTGCGATCTTTTCAATGCCTATAATTTCAGAGATAACAGGAGAGCCTTCTCTCGAATTCGAAGATGCATACATATAAAAATGCATTTGATTTTGTGAGCACTTAAAGATTTATGTAGGGCATAGCGGTATATCTCT
>NW_019256295.1:0-1099 GCF_002742605.1 Olea europaea var. sylvestris | reverse complement strand
GTTTTCAATATTATTTCTTTAAAGTATTTGAATGACGTTGAACGCGAGAAAAGTTATGTTTTCTTCAAATAAATTACATTCCGTTATTTTTTTTATTCAGTGTTTTATTTAAAGTATTCGAAAGGTTGTTGTCAAAATTATCATTGTAAAAATTAAGTTTCCGCTAAAACATATTCTCCTATGACTAAACCACCGATTAGTTAAGTAAAGGAAGTAGCGTTCCGGTCTACAAGAGGTTGGGGCGTTACATTCAATATTCACCAATTGTTGGAAACTAAGAAAATTCAAGCCCTCCAATTCTAATTAAAAATTTAGGGCTTAGAGAATTGTACCTTGAACTTGTTGTTAATGTGGATGGATTAGTTACCCTCCAATCCTTGATAATGTGATGAACTTGCTTGTTGGTTGTGTGGATATGGGTAGAAATCGTGCCCTATGACTCGAGTGAGGTGTGTGTTTGGGTGTGTTGGGCGAGAGAGATGAACGGAGGGGGAGTGGTCATTGAATGGACAAGTTACGGGTTAAAAACCCATAACTGGTAATACCATGAGGCCGCATGGCTTTCAAAATTTTTTTCGTTTTGTTTGCAGTCAGTGTACATGCGGTCGCATGGACACTTAGTCTCGCATAGACTAATTATTTTTTTTAATAAATAAAATAAAATGAAACAAAATAAAGTAAATATTTGATTTCCCCCCAAAAACATGACCTCAACCAAACTTTGAACTCCCAATCACACATTGGCTCTTAAAATTTTTTGAAAATGACCTTTTTGTCTGGAAATGTGTGAATTATACCCATAATCACCCAAAACCACTTCAAGTTTGCCAAACATGTGCCCCATTGATGTGGGATTCGTGTGAAGGGTGCTTAGACTCTATTGACATGCATGGATGATGGATGACTCATCTAAAAAAATAATGTATTCTGCATCTCATTTTTCTAATAGAATTTTGTGTCTTGAGCATTCAATAAATGAAAAAGACCTCATCTAAACATCAAAATGCACAACCATGCAAGTAGGAAATTTCGGAAAGAATTCTTCAAAAGTTTTTTAATAGACCAAAAAACATAGAAAAAAGAAACAAATGTCCCCCCC
>NW_019256294.1:0-1136 GCF_002742605.1 Olea europaea var. sylvestris | reverse complement strand
CGGGGCCAATTTCGTCATTTTTCGCGACGGTGTCGAAATGGGCTGAAATTTGACATGTCGATCGAAAACAAAAATCGCGCCGGCCCAATTTCGTCATTTTTCGCGACGGTGTCGAAATGGGCTGAAATATGACAGGTCGATCGGCAACAAAAATCGCGCCTGGGCCAATTTCGTCATTTTTCGCGACGGTGTCGAAATGGGCTAAAATTTCACAGGTCGATCGGAAACAAAAATCGCGCCGGGGGAAATTTCGTAATTTTGGGCGACGGCGTCCAAATGGGCTGAATTTGACAGGTCGATCGGAAACAAAAATCGAGCCGGGACCAATTTCGTCATTTTTCAAGACGGCGTCGAAATGGGCTGAAATTTGACAGGTCGATCGGAAACAAAAATCGCGCCGGGGGTAATTTCGTCATTTTTCGCGACGGCGTCGAAATGGGCTGAAATTTGATAGGTCGATCGGAAACAAAAATCGCGCCGGGGGTAATTTCGTCATTTTTCGCGACGGCGTCGAAATGGGCTGAAATTTGATAGGTCGATCGGAAACAAAAATCGCGCCGGGGGTAATTTCGTCATTTTTCGCGACGGCGTCGAAATGGGCTGAAATTTGATAGGTCGATCGGAAACAAAAATCGCGCCGGGGGTAATTTCGTCATTTTTCGCGACGGCGTCGAAATGGGCTGAAATTTGATAGGTCGATCGGAAACAAAAATCGCGCCGGGGGTAATTTCGTCATTTTTCGCGACGGCGTCGAAATGGGCTGAAATTTGATAGGTCGATCGGAAACAAAAATCGCGCCGGGGGTAATTTCGTCATTTTTCGCGACGGCGTCGAAATGGGCTGAAATTTGATAGGTCGATCGGAAACAAAAATCGCGCCGGGGGTAATTTCGTCATTTTTCGCGACGGCGTCGAAATGGGCTGAAATTTGACAGGTCGATCGGAAACATAAATCGCGCCGGGGGTAATTTCGTCCTTTTTTCGCGACGGCGTCGAAATGGGCTGAAATTTGACAGGTCAATCGGAAACAAAAATCGGGCCGGGGCCAATTTCTTCATTTTTCGCGACGGTGTCAAAATGGGCTGAAATTTGACAGGTCGATCGGCAACAAAAATCGCGTCGGGGGCAATTTCGTCA
>NW_019256293.1:0-1136 GCF_002742605.1 Olea europaea var. sylvestris | reverse complement strand
AAGAACTTTTTGGAAATGTAGCGACCGTTTTGGATTGAACTCACCACTTCCTCGTGACGTACGAGGGATTTTTGCCATTTTTCAAAAGAATGAGCACTTGTATATTTAGAACGCTTGGAGAGTCGGCAGACGGAGAATTGAGCGTAACTTTTGCACACGGTGTCCATTTTGGGCCCATAAGAACTTTTCGGAAATGTAGCGACCGTTTTGGACTGAACTCACCACTTCCTCGTGACGTTGGAGGTATTTCAGCCATTTTTCGAAAGAATGAGCACTTTCATATTGGAACACTTGGATTGTCGGCGTACGAAGAATTGAGCATGACTTTTGCACACGGTGTCCGTTTTGGGCCCATAAGTACTTTTTGGAAATGTACCGACCGTTTTCTATTGAACTCACCACTTCCTCGTGATGTACGAGGGATTTTGGCCATTTCTCAAAAGAATGAGCGCTTGTATATTTAGAACGCTTGGAGAGTCGGCGGACGAAGAATTGAGCGTAACCTTTGCACACGGTGTCCGTTTTGGGCCCATAAGAACTTTTTGGAAATTTAGCGACCGTTTTGGATTGAGCTCACCACTTCCTCGTGACGTACGAGGTATTTTGGCCATTTTTCAAAAGAATGAGTGCTCGTATATTTAGAACGCTTGGAGAGTCAGCGGACGAAGAATTGAGTGTAACTTTTGCACACGGTGTCCGTTTTGGGCCCATAAGAACTTTTTGGAAATGTAGCGACCGTTTTGGATTGAACTCACCACTTCCTCGTGACGTAGGAGGTATTTTGGCTATTTTTCAAAAGAATGAGCACTTGCATATTTAGAACGCTTGGATTGTCGACGTGCGAAGAATTGAGCGTAACTTTTGCGCATGGTGTCCGTTTTGGGCCCATAAGAACTTTTTGGAAATGTAGCGACCGTTTGGGATTGAACTCATCACTTCGTCGTGACGTACGAGGGATTTCAGCCATTTTTCGAAAGAATGACCACTTGCATATTTTGAACGCTGGGATTGTCGGCGTACGAGGAATTGATCGTAACGTTTGCACACGGTGTTCGTTTTGGGCCCATAAGAACTTTTTGGAAATGTAGCGACCGTTTTGGATTGAAGTCACCACTTCGTCGTGACGTATGAGGGAT
>NW_019256292.1:0-1136 GCF_002742605.1 Olea europaea var. sylvestris | reverse complement strand
TCGTGTATGTTTAAAAATATAGATCTTAAAAGTGAATATCATCAAATTAAGATGTGAGAGAAAGAGAGAGATGAATGGAAAACTGTTTTTAAGACTAAGTATGATTCATACGAGTTATTAGTCATGCTATTTGGACTTACTAATGCACCTACCACGTTTATTAGATTATTGAATCGTGTATTGAGTACATTTATAGGTAAATTCGTAGTAGTTTGTTTCAATGATATGTTAAGCATATAGTAAAGATTTAAATGAGTATATATGACATTTAAAATGTGTCCTTGTGGTCTTAAAATAAGAACAACTTTATGCTAACTTTAAAAAGCATACATTTTGCATAGAAAATATTAATTTTCTTGATTATGTTGTTAGTTCCAAAGGAATTGAGATGGATGAGGAGAACATGAAGCCATAAAGAGTGGCCAACACGAAAAGTATAACTGCGGTAATGAGTTTCCATGGTTTAGGTAGTTTTTATAGGCGTTTTGTTAGAGACTTTAACACAATTGTCATATCACTCACGGAGATTGTAAAGAAAAGTGTAGAATTTCATTGGGGGGCTAAAAAAGAACATGCTTTTAACAATATTAAGGCCAGTTTTTGTACTCACCGATTTTATCACTACCTAATTTTAACAATACTTTTGAGATTTAATGTGATGCCTCAAAAATAATAATTGAAGCTATTTTGATTCAAGAATAAAGGTCAATAGCCTACTTTATTGAAAAGCTAAGTGGAGTAGCTTTCAACTATTCTACATATGACAAGAAGTTGTATGCACTTGTTTGAGCTTTAGAGACATAGCAACAGCACCTATGGCCAAAGGAGTTTGTGATTCACACCGATCATAAGTCCTTGAAGCATTTAAAGGATCAAGGTAAACTAAACATGAGGTATGTAAAGTGATTGGAATTCATTGAGACCTTTCCATATGTTATTCAGTATAAACAAAGTAAAGAAAATGTGGTGGCAGATGCATTATCAAAGAGGTATGTATTTTTTACTTCTTTAGGTGCCACATTTCTAGAATTTAGATATGTTATGGACATGTAAGCTAATGATTAGAATTTTTCTAATGTATATGAATCATGTGACAAGGGTTCTATAAATAGATTCTTTAAACACGATGGATATTT
>NW_019256291.1:0-1136 GCF_002742605.1 Olea europaea var. sylvestris | reverse complement strand
TGTATTATTACTTCTACATAATTCTTAACTATATATTTTTCTTATTAATTTTGTAAATTGTGCATGCACATGCACGTGTTTTGCACAATAAATTGTAGTCCATTATATTATTGATAAATGGTCTATAAAATCATGAATTAGCCACAAATTTAAGCATGGGACATTATTTTCAAGATATTATAAACCATTCACATAGGAATGCATGAATTTGGAGAAATATCACAAAGAAAAATATGGAAAAGTAACCGTTTGTACTATTGTATTTGCAATCTAGCCACTAGAGGCTCACGATTTCTGTTCAAATCCTCGGATGCAGACATATGTGACAATATAATGTTGAATGACATCAACAAGATAAGAGAGAACATTTATCTCTTCTTGAATAAAATAAGGGACTAAAAATTGTTCCAATAGTTGAGAATGCAAATACAATGTTCCAGTTAATTTGAATTCAGCAATCAGTTCATACATTTTTAGAAGCAGTAGAGGATACCTTCAGTAGTAGTCAAGCTTAGCAAAATCTAGTAGTATTCTGGCGGTTGGATTGAATCTACCATCTCTCTAGATTAAATGATGCGAAATTGGAGTAAGTGTGAGGAATGCCTTTTCTGTTTCGTATATGAGCATTTTGGTTGTATCAAGACTTAAGAGCGATCCAAAGGTCTGTAAATCATGCAGTGCATACCTGGCATCCATATAACATGAAGTCGAGTCACTCTTTTCAGTTTGGGCATTGCCACTGAAGCACACTCTGGACGCAAAGCAACAAGGCCTTTTAACAAATTACTTTCTTGCATTTCCATGTTTTGCTCTTGCATAAAGCTCTGCAAATTTGTAGCATTGTTCTACTTTGAGTTTGATTGTAGGGATTCAGTGGGATCCTCATAGAATACATCCTCAATATCACTTTCTGACACTTTCACAGCTGATTGTAGTGGCGACGTTGGTTTTTCCATGATAGATTCAGGCCTGTTTGAGCCACGTTTTTTGGAAAAAATACATTCTTAATTGTTGACTTGATATCATTTCAGCCATACATTTTTCAATAAAATAATATTACATATAAATTCAAAATTTTTCTTATTTTTTAACCACACATTTTCTATCAATACACTATTCAAAAATGCAATTTTTTT
>NW_019256290.1:0-1136 GCF_002742605.1 Olea europaea var. sylvestris | reverse complement strand
TTCTTCGTACGCCGACTATCCAAGCGTTCCAAATATAAATGTGCTCATTCTTTTGAATAATGGTCGAAATCCCTCGATCGTCACGAAGAAGTTGTGAGTTCAATCCAAAACGGTCGCTACATTTCCATAAAGTACTTATGGGCCCAAAACGGACGTCGTGTGCAAAAGTTTCGGTCAATTCTACGCACGTCGACTATCCTAGCGTTCCAAATATAAAAGTCCTCATTCTTTCAAAAAATGGCTAAAATCCCTCGAACGTCACGACGAAGTTGTGAGTTCAATCCAAAACGGTCGTTACATTTCCAAAAAGTACTTATGGGCCCAAAACGGATGCCGTGTGCCAAAGTTACACTCAATTCTTTGCACGCCGACTATCCTAGTGTTCCAAATATAAAAGTCCTCATTCTTTCGAAAAATGGCTGAAATCCCTCGAACGTCACGACGAAGATGTGAGTTCAATCCAAAGCGGTCGCTACATTTCCAAAAAGTACTTATGGGCCAAAAACGGACACCGTGTGCAAAAGTTACGCTCAATTCTTCGTACGCCGAATATCCAAGCGTTCCAAATATAAAAGTGCTCGTTCTTTCAAAAAAGGCCGAAATCCCTCGGACGTCACGAAGAAGTTGTGAGTTCAATCCAAAACGGTCGCTACATTTCCAAAAAGTACTTATGGGCCCAAAACGGACGCCGTGTGTAAAAGTTACGCTCAATTCTTCGCACGCCGAATATCCTAGCGTTCCAAATATAAAATTACTCATTCCTTCGAAAAATGGTCGAAATCCCTCGAACGTCACGACGAAGTTGTGAGTTCAATCCAAAACGGTAGCCACATTTCCAAAAAGTACTTATGGACCCAAAACGGACACCGTGTGCAAAAGTTACGATCAATTCTTCGTACGCCGATCATCCAAGCGTTCCAAATATAAAAGAGCTCATTCTTTCGAAAAATGGTCGAAATCCCGTGACAGTCACGAAGAAGTTATGAGTTCAATCCAAAACGGTCGTTACATTTCCAAAAAGTACTTACGGGCCCAAAACGGACGCCGTGTGTAAAAGTTACGCTCAATTCTTTGCACGCCGACTATCCTAGCGTTCCAAATATAAAAGTCCTCATTCTTTCGAAAAATGGCTGAAA
>NW_019256289.1:0-1136 GCF_002742605.1 Olea europaea var. sylvestris | reverse complement strand
CCGGCGGCAATTTCATCATTTTTCTCGACTGTGTCGGAATGAGCACAAATTTGACAGGTTTATCGGGAACAAAAATCGCGCCGAGTGTAATTTCGTCATTTTTCGCGTCTGTGTCAGAATTGGCTAAAATTTGACTCGTTGATAAGAAACAAAAATCGCGCCGGGGACAATTTCGTCATTTTTCTCGACTGTGTCGGAATTGGCCGAAATTTGGCAGTTTGATCTGAAATAAAAATTGCGCCGGGGGCAATTTCGTCATTTTTTTCTCGACTGTGTCAGAACGGGCTCAAATTTGACAGGTTGATCGGAAACAAAAATCGCGCCGGGGACAATTTCGTCATTTTTCTCGACTGTGTCGAAATTGGCTGAAATTTGGTAGTTTGATCTGAAATAAAAATCGCGCCAGGGGCAATTTCGTCTTTTTTCTCGACTGTGTCAGAATGGGCTCAAATTTGACAGGTTGATCGAAAACAAAAATCGCGCCGGGGGCAATTTCGTCATTTTTCGCGACTGCATCAGAATGGGCTGAAATTTGACAAGTTGATCGGAAACAAAAATCGCGCAGCTGGCAATTTCGTCATTTTTCGCGACTGTGTCGGAATGGGCTCAAATTTGACTGGTTGATCGGGTACAAAAATCGCGCCGGGTGTAATTTCGTCAATTTCCCCCACTGCGTCGAAATTGGCCAAAATTTGACTGGTTGATCGGAAACAAAAATCGCGCCGGGGGCAATTTCGTCATTTTTCTCGACTGTGTCGGAATTGGCTGAAATTTGGCAGTTTGATTTGAAATAATCATCGCGCCGGGGGCAATTTCGTCATTTTTCTCGACTGTGTCGGAATGGGCTCAAATTTGACAGGTTGATAGGAAAAAAAAACCGCGCTGGGGCGATTTCGTCATTTTTCATGACAGTGTTGGAATTGGCTAAAACTTGACTGGTTGATCGGAAACAAAAATCGCGCCGTGGGCAATTTCGTCATTTTTCTCGACTGTGTCGGAATTGGCTGAAATCTGGCAGTTTGATCTGAAATAAAAATCGCGCCGGGAGGCAACTTCGTCACTTTTCTCGACAGTGTCGAAATGGTGTCAAATTTGACAGGTTGATCGGAAACAAAAATCGCGCCGAGGCAATTTCG
>NW_019256288.1:0-1136 GCF_002742605.1 Olea europaea var. sylvestris | reverse complement strand
GTAAGAACAATCCCTTTTGTTCTACAAGTAGAAATCGATCCTAAAACTTATAAAGAAATTATGGCTTCTCGTGATAGCATCTTTTGGAAAGATGCAATTAAAAATGAAATGGATTCGATATTATCTAATAAAACTTGGGAACTGGTTGATCTACCATCCGGATCCAAACCTATTGGAAGTAAATGGGTATTTAGGAAAAAATATAATGTTGATGGTTCTCTAAATACTTTCAAGGCTAGATTAGTAGCCAAATGATACCGACAAAAGGAAGAAATAGACTATTTTGACACTTATGCACCAATAGCAAGAATAACAACAATTAGGATATTATTTGTATTAGCTTCGATATATGACTTGCATGTTCATCAAATGGATGTCAAGACGACATTCTTAAACGGGGATCTCGATGAGGAGATCTATATGGAACAACCCGAAGGGTTTGTTCTACCTAGAAATGAAGATAAGGTATGCAAGTTAGTTAAATCGCTATATGGTTTAAAGTAGGCACCTAAGAAGTGGCATGAGAAATTTGACCAAGCGATAATATCATTTGGGTTTAAACATAACAGTGTAGATAGATGTTTATATTCTAAAATATGTGATGATTACATGACATTTATATGCTTATATATTGATGACATGTTGATTATAAGTAATCACATAGACAATATAGAAGAAACAAAGAGGTTTCTATCTTCCACCTTTAAAATGAAGGATCTTGGACAATTGGATATTATTTTGGGTATCAAAGTCTCAAATATTAGTGGGGGTTATCACCTAAGTCAATCACATTATATCGAGAATGTGATAAACAAGTTCAAACACTTGAACTCAAATGAGTATAGTACCCCTATTGATCCAAGTTCAAAACTAGTAAAAAATGATGGAAGAGCGATTGCTCAATTGGAATATACAAGCATTATTGGAAGTCTTATGTATGCAGTTCAAATCACAAGACCGGATATAGCTTATGCAATAAGTAAACTTAGTAGATTTACTAGTAATCCAAGCAATGATCACTGGAAAGCTATTGGGAGAGTTCTTGGATACCTAAAGAAAACCAAGAAATTAGGTCTACAATATACTAAATTCCCAGCGATATTAGAAGGATTTACCGATGCTAGTTGAATATCTAG
>NW_019256287.1:0-1136 GCF_002742605.1 Olea europaea var. sylvestris | reverse complement strand
GAACTCACAACTTCTTCGTGACGTTAGAGGGATTTCGACCATTTTTTGAAAGAATGAGCGCTTTTATATTTGGAACGCTTGGACAATCGGTGTACGAAGAATTGAGCGTAACTTTTGCGCACGGTGTCCGTTTTCGGTCCATAACTACTTTTTGGAAATGTAGCGATCGTTTTGGATTGAACTCACAACTTCGTCGTGATGTTCGAGGGATTTCGGCCATTTATCGAAAGAATGAGCACTTTTATGTTTGGAACGCTTGGATAATCGGCGCACGAAGAATTGAGCGTAACTTTTGCACACGGTGTCCGTTTTTAATCCATAAGTACTTTCCGGAAATGTAGCGACCGTTTTGGATTGAACTCACAACTTCTTTGTGACGTTCGAGGGATTTCGGCCCATTATCGAAAGAATGAGCACTTTTATATTTGGAACGCTTGGATAGTCGGCGTACGAAGAATTGAGCGTAACTTTTGGACACGGTGTCCGTTTTTGGTCCATATTACTTTTCGGAAATGTAGCGATCGTTTTGGATTGAACTCACAACTTCGTCGTGATGTTCGAGGGATTTCGGCCATTTATCGAAAGAATGAGCACTTTTATGTTTGGAACGCTTGGATAATCGGCGCACGAAGAATTGAGCGTAACTTTTGCACACGGTGTCCGTTTTTGGTCCATAAGTACTTTTCGGAAATGTAGCGACCGTTTTGGATTGAACTCACCACTTCGTCGTGACGTTCGAGGGATTTCGGACATTTTTCGAAAGAATGAGCACTTTTATATTTGGAACGCTTGGATAATCGGCGTACGAAGAATTGAGCGTAACTTTTGCACACGGTGTCCGTTTTTGGTCCATAAGTACTTTTCGGAAATGTAGCGACCGTTTTGGATTGAACTCACCACTTCGTCGTGACGTTCGAGGGATTTCGGACATTTTTCGAAAGAATGAGCACTTTTATATTTGGAACGCTTGGATAATCGGCGTACGAAGAATTGAGCGTAACTTTTGTACACGGTGTCCGTTTCAGGCCCATAAGTACTTTTAGGAAATGTAGCGGCCGTTTTGGATTGAACTCACAACTTCATCGTGACGTTCGAGGGATTTCTGCCATTTTTCAAAAGAATGAGCACTTTTATAT
>NW_019256286.1:0-1136 GCF_002742605.1 Olea europaea var. sylvestris | reverse complement strand
TAAAACACCCTTTTAATTTATCGTCAATTCACACTCGCCGTCCCTGATTGACATCTAGCAATGTGTCAGGGTAATACATGCGATGGGAAATGTCACGTGGTATGAGAAAATCAAATTCGTTCGTTTACCGTGAAACTATAATCCTTTCGTCAATATCATCCGATCAATTACGAGATATGGAATTATGTCAATCTCGATTATCGATCATATCTTTCACTCTACTATTAAGTCAATATAAGTCGAAAACTCATTTTCAACTTATGAGTACACCTTGGCCAAGAATTTCATCATCGACTTAATTGAATGAAACGCAGATCATAATCTCCTACTATCTAAGAGTGACGAATCCTTTATTGATCAATCACAACTTTCATACGACTTTTGACGTACCCGAACGATATCATATTAGCGGCCCTTTTCAGAGCAACATCCAACACCGCCAAAGTATGACTGTCCTCATATAAGGTACTATGACGACCTCAAGTCAAAGGACCAATTCCACTACCGAACGTTAGAGATTAACCACTAACACTCAGATAGTTATCCATGTGGAATCTCTCGACAGGTCTCCAATGTTTTGTTCTATAACAAAAACATCCACGTGTTCATTTAAGTGTCACCACACCTTAGCTTGTGAGATCAGCTACTTACTTCACAAGTAAGAAATGCCACACGTGATAGTCTATTCGTAATAACGATATCCGTATCTCGTTATTACTTACGACCACGGACGATTTCAGATTCTATCAGATGTAATTTGTATCTCACAATCACAACTCCTTGTGATTAACAAATTACGAAGATTTGAATCTACGGACTCTATTATTTATTTAATTGTCTATTAATTAAATAATAGATCTGCCATTTAATTGCATTAATAATATATAAAAGTATTTATGTCTAAAGTTGATTGGACCTAGGGCATAATACTTACAAACTCCTACTTGCACTAGATCCAATCACTTATGTATCAAATATCATAAGTCTACATGACGATCATGTTTATACTGCGACAACTCTTTGTCAGTGGATCTACAATATTATTAAATGTGAAAATTTGCTCTTCTCTTTACGTCATCTCTATGTATTATCTCTTTGATGAGATTATACCGCCTTAATACATGTTTGGATCATTG
>NW_019256285.1:0-1136 GCF_002742605.1 Olea europaea var. sylvestris | reverse complement strand
TGAATTTTTCTCAGGTGTTAGGAAACCTACACCTTTGTAGATTTGTCTCATTATGGAACTCTTGAAAATAATATATGATATCTCAACCATTACCAGGTGCCATATATCCTACTCGATGTGTAAATATTTGCCACGAACGGGCTACAAAAAATTAATGTCTAGACTATGTATCGTAGTAGCCAAAATACAATTATAGTGTATATTTCTAATATGTGTTCCATCAATGATTCTATCTATCCTATTTATGTTATGAATGAATCCAAAAAACAGTTTCCAATTGTCAAGAGCATGATATATTAATAAATATAGAAAAATAAAACTCGTGCAATTGTGTTAACTTGAAAAGAGGACATTCGTCTGCGTTTGGATGGTGATGTGCTGCACTTTTGGATATGATTTAATGATACTTCCAGGAAGCATAACAATAACACGAAGAACAGTCTTAATTTAATGACTAATTATCTGCAACAAAAGTCCGAAGAATGTTTGAACTTATCAATATCCTTTGTCGTATGCTAATACACACAGAAATATGCCAATTTGTTTACCTGACAGAGAAATGCATTGTATGTTCAGCAAAAGAAATTGGAAGTTAGCACTAATATGGCACATAAATTTTGCAGAACAAATTGGAAGTTAGCAGTTGAAATGAACTCGAAATCACGGCATAATATGGCACAACATATTTCAAATAAATTTCAACATATGGCATTATAGTTGGAACTTAAAGTGTTAACCAAAGATCATAAAGCCGTCATATCCAAAATAGAAAAATGAAGTATTAGACTATAAAAAAAATAGCATATTCAATGGCGGAGCACCTTCATCTTCCTTTCCCATCAATCATCGTATGCCATAATTCGATTCCCATGCAATTGCTTTTGCTTTGTTGTATTTGTTACCAATAGTCGAGCTTTCTTCTAGCTTGAGGCTTGAGGTCTTCTATTTTTATTGCTTATTTAGTTATTTATTTTGAGAGTTTTAGTAGAATGGGACCTTAATTAATATGGTTCGAAATTGTTGGAACAAATCATTTGCTTTATCAAGAAAAGATTTATTTTTGGTTGGACCCTATTTTCAGTATACGAGTCATTTGACCTTTGTAGGGTTATTTTGTTGCTCATTATATGAAAATT
>NW_019256284.1:58989-61068 GCF_002742605.1 Olea europaea var. sylvestris | reverse complement strand
TCAAATTCATGGTAGAATTTAGCAAACTCTTCTTCGCACCTTTTAAGTAGTCATGGTGTTGTGTAAATTTTCTGTCTTAAAGGGGAACTTTCTTTTGGATTACTCAAGTAGTCGTCAAATCTATGGAACGTGCTCAGGGACAGCCTTTATCTGAGGAATTAAACCTTTTCTTGAATTTAAAGTATAGACTGTAAAGAATACAGGAAGAGAAGACATTGAGGGAACCTTATGATATCTCCAAGGAGAACATTTATATTAACTGTAATGGAATTTCACCATTATTTTGCAAAACTTGGAGACAATTACTTATCCCAACTCTATATTGATTGAGACAAATTAAATTATGGGACCCCTAGATTGGAATTTTACGAGGATATTAATCCACAAGACTGGGAAGTAGGAAAACAATAATTAACTATTATTTAATAGGGATTCGAGCAATTGATTTATTACCCAACCTAACAAGACAAGGAGTTCAAAGTGGCTTATAAACATTAACTCTCCCGCTGCACAATGAAGTTTTCAAGCTCATCTTCATATAAATGAGCTTCAAAGCTTGGATTTTTTTTTTTTTTTTCATTTTTTTCCAAGCAAAGTTTGAATTAGCTTTAATAGAAAAATCTGAGTTGAGTCAGAGTACCTAAGTTAGCTAAACTGAATATAGTAAAGTGTGCAACTATATGAGCCAAGTTTAAGAGTTTAGGAATGTGTTGAAGGTCAGCTTGTCACAACTCTTGAACCGGTCTTGTATGAGTACTCTGGCCAATCCCAAGTAGCTTGAGTGTATTTATTGCTCTAGTTGCTATTGATAATAATGTTAAGAGTGAGATGCTGTGCAGAGAGAGATTTCTTAGAAATTTCTAGGACTGGGAAAACAACATGGCACTTGGCAGTGAGATTGCTTGGCAAGTGTTGGGAACACAGAAAGCAAGCAACCCAAGTTGTGAAGGAAGTGGTTGAAAGGAAAAATTGGAAGCCATCCAGTTGAATCTTATTTCATGGGAATCCCCAGAGTCAAAAGGAGGTCTTCCTTGAAAATGAAATGGAGAAGATATCCACCTCAGAAAGTTCAATTTTTTGCGATCAAACCATCTGATCATACTTGATATGTTGTATCCTCGTTTGTTGAAAGCAAAGTGCCAGATGTATGAGAGAACTATTTAAAGCTGTTTTGTGTTATTGGAAGCTTTTTCTACATATGTTTCAAATGTTCTAGTTGAATTTTTATAACCAAATGATTCAAAATGTTATCGTATTGCATTTCTACTTTGATAACATATTAGCTTGCAGGCAAGAACAGTTTGAGAACTCCGCAGCAGGAAGGGCTGCTAAAGCACAGCTAGCAGCTGCGTCCAAACAATCTAATAATAACAGTAAAGGCGAACCAGTTCTTAAGGTATTATCAACCATCATGTATCATTATTCTGTAGTGGATTCTTGAATGTCTTGCTGTATATGCACCACATGCTTATGATGTTTTCTTTTCATCTTGCATAAAATTTTCGTTCTTTTAAAATTGTTAAATTTGGTTTACTTTCTATTTATCACCTAATTTTTTTTCCCCGGTTCAAATTTTGAGCTTGATATATGGGAGTTGACTCTTCCCATGTCATGCACTACTAAAATAATTTATAGAATCTGGAAGTGATTCTTCAAATCAATTCCTTACCGGTTCATTATGTTAATGCAGTGGCAGATGGGATGATGTTATGTCTTTATGTGGCTGACTTCAATTACACAATGTAAGTATGCACAGTTTTCCTTTAATATGTTATATTAGAGACTCTGTTCTAGCTGTGTATGGAGTTTGAGTTTTGTTTCATTAAATGTAACAAACAAGACATGTTATAATTTTAATAGATATTTTAACAGAATCAATGTTTTATTTGTGCGTCTAATTGGTTCATCTCTTTGTAAAGGCCATATTCTTGAATAGTGATTGGATTCAAACAGTGGGCTGTGATGTTATAGGAGTTACATGCTGTCTCATTTTTATTTTGTTTTTTCTTAATTTCAAGGGAGTCCCTAACCATATACATAGGATTGTTTTATGCGTATTATATGAATTGAAAGGTAAGC
>NW_019256284.1:27689-56691 GCF_002742605.1 Olea europaea var. sylvestris | reverse complement strand
TAACTTCTATGTGTACCCATTTCAAGTTAATAGTTTCATCTAGATTTTGGAGAATTTTATTGGATATCCAAATTATTTTCCTGGTTGCTAATTTTGTGTCTTCTTTTGTCCTTATAGCAATTAGTGGTGAAGGCAGTCTGCTCGTGATAGTGTTAGTGGTGGTGTTGTTCAGACTGTGACTGTAAGTTAATTTTATTTTTTATGCATTATATATCCTCCACCTTGTGAATCCCCTGTAGTCTGTTGATGTTGATGTTGGACATGAACTTGAATCTTTCCTTTACTCTTGTTGAGTAAATTTTTTCTTCACTGTGAAGTAGTGTACATGTTGGCTGATGAATAGATAAGAGTGTGTTTGGCTATGCTTTAAAAGTATCCTCACAAGTAAATAAGTAAGTATTCTCACAAGTAATAGATAGGCAGAGTTGCAAGGTAAGACACTAACATCCCTCGTAGTTACCTTACTGAAATTGACATACAGCGATCATCCGCACCCACTTGATTCGCCATTGTTGTCATACAATAACATTAATCTAGGTACACACAAATAAGAATGGAATTTAGCATTAGCTTTTTTGAAAGTGATATAAAACTCTTCCTTGCACAACGTTCCATCTGCAATTCTCACTTTTTATTAACCACCACATTGTATGGATAAAATTAATAAATGTGATTGCACACCTTTGTGTTTTCTAAAATGGCATCCCTGTATTAGGTCCATATAATGTCCTTTGAGTTTGACAAAATTATGTTAAGCATTTTATCTTAGTTGCTTACAACTCAACAAAGCTATAGCTACTCCAATAGCAGTAGGAAAATCTAGAGCAATTGAACTTTCAGGAATAGATACAGGATTACATTGTTCTTCATTTCCGTTTTGCATCCAAATCTAAGTCTTAGCTTTGTGTAGGAGAATGATGTTCATGTTCTATGTCTTTTTTGTAAAGGTTTTGGCTTGGAGTTTTCTCTCTTAGTATAGCCATCCCTGCCCCTTCACTTTAATCCCACAACCTCTTATACCACTTTATTTGTTTAACATATCTTCACTGGGTGTTTTGGAATTATTATAGCAAGTCGGTCAAGTGAACAAGGGGCCATTTAGTTGACGATGATGCTGGACGAATAGCTGCCTATAATAGACCAAAGCATAGGGCTTTGTGATTGGCCTATAATAGACCGAAACAAGGGGCCATTTAGTTCACAATTTGAATTGTTGCTGTTCAATGTTTGATAGTATCATAATGGACAAAGAATGACTGTAATTATCAAGGTTACTGTCTGAAATAAAATCTTATAAATCTAGTTTCAAAATTTAACAATAATATAAAATGATCATACAATTGTTGTTGTAGATTTTCAGAACAATACAGAGATGGAGCACAAAAGTTCGTAGAACTAGCTTGTAAAACTCTAAATTCAGAAATGATAAGATGCCCTTGTATCAAATGTAGGAATCTAAAGCATCACAACTATGAAATAGTATATGAACATTTGATTATTACTTGTATGGATCCTACGTACACTGATTGGGTATTTCATGGAGAAAAACCAAGTAAATCAAATTTGGTCGACGTAGAAATGCCTGAGTTATGTAGGATGTTTAGGGACTTCTATATGTAACATGATGTAGATTCTGAAAATCCTCATGATGGAACAGAGGAATACATTCAACGTTTAGTTAGCGATATGGAAACTCCTTTGTATCCTAGTTGTATGGCGTTTACGAAGATGTCAGTTTCAGTTGCTATATTTAAGCATAAAGCTGCACATGATTTATCAGATAATGGTTTCAATGAACTCATACATCTTGTGCGGTACATGTTACCACAGAATAATACACTTCCTAACTCATTTTATTTGATGAAAAAACTTGTCAATACATTTAATCTTGGCTATGAGAAGATATATGCTTGCTTGAATGATTGTTGTCTACATAGGAAGGAGCTTGAACATGTTGAATTATGTCCAAAATGTGGTTGCTCAAGATGGAAAGTTAACCAACAAACTAAGAAAGTTCAAAAAAAAATTCCAGCAAAAGTCTTGCGTTATTTCCGTATCATACCAAGACTTAAGAGGATGTTTGGAATAGAAGAGATGGCAAAAAAACTTAGATGGCACTCAAATAATAAGAGTTCAGATGGTAAAATGAGGCATCCGATTGATTCACTGGGATGGAAAATGATAAACAGAAGGTGGCCACATTTTGCGTTAGATCCTCGAAATATTAGATTGGGTCTTACCACCGATGGATTCAATCCTTTCAAAGATCTTAACTCTAAATATAGTTGTTGACCAGTTATTTTAACTATATACAACTTGCCTCCCTCATCATGCATGTCGAAGGAAAATTTGATGTTGAGTTTATTAATCTCGGGACCAAAGCAGCCAGGTAATGACATAGATGTTTATTTGGCACCACTTATAGATGATTTAATATTGTTATGGAGTGATGGGGTTGAGATGTATGATGCAGTTGCGAAGTCTACATTTAACTTAAAAGCTATTTTGATGTGGACAATACATGACTTTCCTGCGTACGGAAATGTATCTGGATGGCCCATCAAAGGAAAAATTGCATGTCTTATTTGTCGTGAACATATATGTTCAGTATGGCTGTCCCATTGTAGGAAGTTAGCATACATGGGACATAGAAGATTTCTCCCATTGAGTCATCCATTTCGCATGAAAAGGAGTTAGTTTGATGGACATATTGAAAATGGCATTAGGCCAAAGATAAAAACTGGTGAAGAAGATTCCTATGAAATTGATCAAATTGCAAATGATTGGGGCAAAAGTGGTAAGCGAAAGAGAAAGAAGAACATGACTCAATCCAATGTAACATGGAAGAAAAAGTCAATATTTTTCGGGCTACCATATTGGAAGGTAACTCTAGTTATATCATTTCCTTTTTTAATACATCTAACTGCGTTTAGTATCTCATGAAACAAGTGATGTTTGATTTGCAGACTTTACTTATACGGCATAATTTGGATGTGATGCACGTGGAAAAGAATATTTGTGAGAGCATCATTAGTACACTTTTGAATGTAAAAGGAAAATCGAAAGATGGTATTAACTGTCGTAAGGACTTGGAAGCTATAAACATTAGACATGATCTACATCTTGAGAGTAGAGGAAATAAAGCTTACTTACCTGCAGCTCCTCACACTTTATCAAAAAAAGAAAAACAAATATTTTGCAAAAGGCTTGCTAACTTGAGATTACCGGATGGTTATGGTTCTAATATTGGAAATTGCATTTCAGTGGAAGAATGTAAGATAGTTGGACTCAAGTCTCATGATTGTCACCTTTTAATTCCACAATTACTATCAGTTGCACTGAGAGGACTTTTACCTAAAGGACCAAGGAACTCTATTTTTAAATTGTGTTCATTTTTCAATGAAATATGTCAAGGAGTCGTAGATAGGAATAATGTTGAAATTTTAGAAGAGGATGTTGCTGAAACTTTGTGCATGTTGGAAAGGTATTTTTCGCCTTCCGTTTTTGATATAATGGTTCATTTAACAATTCATATTGGAAGAGAAGTTCGTCTATATGGACCAGTTCAATATCATTGGATGTACCCATTTGAGAGGTAGTACTCCTTATCCCCAGAAATTAAATCCACTATCAAATTGATTTCTACTTTATTACTTTTTTGGAAAATGTGTAGGTATATGAAAGTGTTGAAAGGGTACGTTATGAATTGTGCAAGACCTGAAGGGTGCATAGCCGAACGATATATTGTTGAAGAAAATGCAATGTTTTGTAGCAAATACATAAAACAAGTATCTGAAATAGGCTCTAAGTTTGCACGCAATGAAGAGTATGAGAGTGACTTCTTAGTTGCAGGTCGTCCAATTTCCAAAGGAAAGCCACTTGTACTATCTAATGAGATGCTAAAAGTTGCCCATCGCTATGTATTGCGGAATAGTGTAAAAGTGGCTCCATACATACAGTATGTTTGTGAAGTATATACTTTTTGGGATTTTAAGTTTTTCAAGATTTCTTGATATATTGTTTTTTACTTAGGATGCATATGGGTGAACTCAAGAGTTCTGACAAACGACTTGGAAGAAATGAGAATTTGTTGCATAAGAAACATATTGACACGTTTGCCACCTGGTTGCACAATAAGGTTGAAGTACATATATTAATGTGTTTATACTCATAACAGATTACGGGTCAATTGTTGCTGGACAATGTTTCAAATACTTTAAAGTCGCTTGCACATGGCCCTAGATGTCAATCCATGTCATATTCCAGTTTTGTAATAAATGGATTTCGATTTCACACTAAAGATGTCGAAAACTCTCGCCAAAATAGTGGCATTTTAGTTGAAGCAACAACCATCTGTAGATCTAGTGCAACAGATAATGCACATGTTTTTGGAAAAGTTCTTTATTATGGAGTTTTGCGCGATATTATAGTGCTTGACTATAATACATTTCATAATCCAATATTCAAGTGTGACTGGACAAATATTGTGAATGGAATAAAGAAGGAAGATGGATTCACTTTGGTTAACCTTCACGAAGGACACTGACAATTTGAAAATGATGCTTTCATTTTGGCATCACAGGCGAAACAAGTTTTTTATTCTAGGGAGAATGAAACATCTAATTGGTATGTTGTTTTGCAAGCTTCACCAAGAGACTTTCACGCGTTATATATGGAAGAAGATACTTCTTATGAGGCAACTATTCCATTGGATGTAACACAAATTAAAGACAATCATGAGGAGGATGAGAATTTTGCAAGGATAGATGTTGAAGGCATATTATGTGATATATAAATTGATTAGTTTGGTAAATGTCGTTATACATATAACTATTTAAATTCAAGTAGTAGAACTTTGAATATCATTCTCTTTCTCTTATTGTTTGCAGATTCGTGCTCTCTTAAGTGACTTTTTGGAACTAGGTGATATTATTAAATATACGCATGATGGATATAGGTCAGGTGTGTGTTTCAATACACTTCTTAAGATGGTAACTTTCGAGAATAATTAACTTTATGCTATGTTTTCATGTTGCATTGTTTAAGTCAAATAAGCAAGCTTCCAAGAGTTCTAAAAGACGAAGCGCTGCGATTGCTATTGCAATTCGGGAGACAAATAAAAGACTACGACCTTCTAGTGAACCTAGAGATACCATGTCTACTCCAATTACTGGTGATCAAAACATGACTTCGACAAGTGTAGATGCTACAAAAAAGAAAAGAGGTCCAACTCATTTGAAAATGGTTGCTGAAAATAACTATCAGAAAATGGAGCTTGAATTCAATGAATTCGGGCAAGTAGTTGGCCATAACTTTGATAAATTTGTCAGCACAGCCGGAGCCATAGTACGGGAGTACGTGCCAATTGTTATTAAAAATTGGCCTTCAGTGGATGACAATAAAAAAATTGAACTTTGGAATTTTATATAGGTACATTTATTTAATATGATACTTTTTTATTATGGGTTATACATTTTTCCTTCAAATCTTGATTGCCATTTTCAATCCCATATCGACTATTTTTAGTATTTGTGATAATTGTAGCAAAGATTCAATGTCAATGACTGCCATAAAAAAATGGCATTTCAATGTATGGGAACATATTTGAGGACATTCAAATCGAGATTGAGAAGAGATATCAAATGTCAAGTATCATCCACCGTGAATAGAAAATGCGCTATTGCTCTTCTTAGACTGAAGAATATAACCTTAGAAGAAGCATGGGAGAAGTTTGTAGAAGATACTCTTTCCACTGATTTTCAAGTAAGTTCTATTTTCGTATGAACTTTAAATTTTGTAGTCAATTATTGTTGATTTATATTTTTTTCCTTGACAGAAAAAAGTTCTAAGTTCAGCAAAATGAGAAGTAGTCAGAAGCTTCTCCATACTATAGGTCGAAAGGGTTATTCACGTATGGCTCACAATTTGGTACAAGAACTATCTTTCTTTATTTTTGATATGTGTCTTTATTGATTTCATATACGTGTCTATGATTGAGTTCAATATTGTTATTGTAGAAAAGAAAGGATCCAAATATAACAGGATTGAGAACGACAGTATGGACTCATGGACATCTTCGAAAGGATGGAAATCCAATAAGTGAGGCGGTTGCTGAAACTTTGGTACGTGTATTGTGTGTGTGTGTAGATCTAGTGTAATATTTAAGTTTCATAAGTGCAGATGAAGATAAAAGATTGTGCTGAGTCAATTTCTGATACACCAGCTGAAAATTCTATTCGAGATGATGCTGTTGCTCGAATTTTAGGTCCCCGAGTGTCGTGGATGAGTAAGGGGACTTGGACTTGGGTTACACCATCAAAAATAGATGAAAATACACAAAGCAGTGAGAAAGTGAGAGACCTTGAGAGCAAATTACAAACTCAATCAGTAAGGATGGAAGCACTCGAAGAAAAGGTTGAAGCACTTCTGAAGTTATCCCAGGTTATACTTTGCTATTACATAGAATATGATAGCGTAACTTAATATATCTTAACATTTCAATAAGTTTAAATTTTTTGTATTATTTTGCAGAATCAAAATAAGAATGTAGAGGATATGAGTTCACGTGCTTTTACTCCACAGGTTTTTGTATTGTATATTATTTTTTCAATATAAATTCAGATTATATCATACTAGTTTTAAAAATAGACTTTATTTTAATGCGAATTTGTAGTCTCAACAAGGAAGTGGTATGAAGGGAGGTATTGTACCAGTGGAAAATGGAAATTGTCAACTATTGCACTGGTACTTAGTTGAGGAGGAAATTGTAGGCGAAGGGAAGATTGCATCAATAGACCCAAGTACAAATGTGTATCACGTGCCACAATGACGAGATTGTTGGAAGGTTTGGGTTGACGAGGTGTACATGAGTCATTTGCCCTTATATAGACCAACGGAAGAATTTCGAGTTCTTAGTGACGCCATAGGAATTACTATTGCTTGGCCAAAGAGCTGCGTTAGACTTATTTGACGAAGGTACTTTATAAATTTCTGCATTTTTTTCCATTTACGTATTTGTCATTAAACATGTTTCAAGAGTGGCTATATATGTGTGCATACACAAGTCTACAACATTGAAGGTGGAAGTTTGTTCATGACATTACTAATGAGTGCACAATGACTTCTCTTAAAGAAGAAATTGATCTTATTTTTAAAAATCGATCAAGTTTTAATTATGAGCTTGTATTCTTGAGTGTGTGATTCAATTTTTTCTTTAAATGACATAAATCTATTGCTATATACGTTGAATGAGTATAGACTGGTTATGTAAAAAGAATGAATATAGTTGTGTCTTAAAAAGCTTTAAATGACATTGTATTATTTCTAAATTGCTTGCTTTTTTGATTAATTTGTTGTTATATTCTTTCTTTCTTGCAGTTACATGGAGTTTAAGTGAGTTTGAAAATCTCTTTTGTGCTTGTATCGTCTTGGATCTCGTCTATGTAAAAAGATTTGGCTGGGACTTGTTAGAAGCTTCGGTTATGAATCGTTTACATAACTTTTGGACATTTTTCATAGTTCTTTGGTTAGATGGTGTATATTTTTGAATTGAAGTATTTATTATATTTTGATGAAGTAATATTACATATCAGATCATGTTTATTGGCTTAAATGAAGCACTTTTAATTTTTTGTTGGCTTAAACTACTTGTGCGTAGATAGTAAAAATATGTTTTTAATTCATATGTTTAATTGGCAAGAAAAATGTAAAATAATTGATCAGAAAAATAAAAATGACATTTGCGACAAACCCCAGTTTCGGCAATGTGCATTACACATTGCTGAAACCTGGTTTCGTTGCAAGTTTCGAATGCCGAAACTCTTCGCTCTATGGTAACGTCTCATCCCACAACAGACGCCTGAAGGTTGTCGTAAGTCTATGGCAACGTTTTCTGCCTGTTGCCAAAAGTGGTTTTTGGTGTAGTGAGGTTCTCCCAAAATGAACAGTACGGAAGTTTAATGTTTGGACATAAAGGTCAGATCGTTAAAACTTGTCCAAGCTATTATATTGTATGCATTGTTCACTTTGGAATTCAAATCCAAATCATTTTATTTACGTCTAGAAATTCTAAACTTGTGATTGCTAGCATTAATTTTCATTTAAGAAATAAATGCAGCAAAATAGATAAAATTTCAATTAAACTTAACTGACATCATAATTTATGTAATTTATAAAATTGTATCATACAGCTTTCATCATTTGAAGATATAGTGATAACGTGAACTAACTCTTAGTAATCAAACATAATGCATATGATGTATATTATGACATGCATTTATATTACTTAAAATAAATAGCTTTTCCATTATGTATCCCTTTTCCTTTTCATTTCTATAAAACTTCACATTAACATTGTGAGCTCACTTTACTATATTGCCTAGTTAATCAGAATATAATGGATAATTATTATTTGGAACCTGATTCATTCTATCTATAGCACCACAAGGCGGTTATCATTAATATTGACATTCAACATTCCAACATTGAATATTGGTTGAGTATGTCGGTTCCCAAACCCCATTTCTTGACTTATTGACTTTTATAAATTTTTTATTTTTTGAAATTTCATGTATGCTTATTGATGCATTCGCATGCATGAATATGTCATTAGAAGTATTAATAACATAAAACGTAGGAATTATATATCATGTTCACGTAGGGACAATTTTGATAACATGTTTATACACATAATCAAGTGATGTACAAATGAAAGTAAGGGGGTTTACCTGAAATTCCTAGAAACAAATTTTTAGAATAGCAAATGGAGATGTCTCTAGTCGTTCACAAAGTCAATGTACCGAAATCCTAATTCATTACCATTTATTTATAAATTTTGACAAAAGCTTCTCTTTGGTTTTGAACCTATAATATTGCTCTTCTAAATTAATTTATTTAATAATGTCATTATAAAACCTTACGTGAAAATTAAGTTTTAACGTTCATAGAATTTAAAATTGAAATAGGGGTCATTAACTCAAAGTACTACTTGGTCAAAAAATCGTTAAAAAGTAGTAATTTATTTTACCATCAATGAAAAGAAATTATAATTATGTGCATAAGAGACAAATATACTAACATGTACATTAATGTGAGTGTGTATATATATACACACACATACATACATATACAACCCATATGAACAGATTTCTATTGCATATATACATGGATTATATACACATAAGAATGTTCAGCACATGAAATAAATTGAATCCCATACCCAGATTATATACAAGCAATTGTCCACGAAATGAACTAAATTGGATTATTTACGTGTAAAATTATATTAAATACACAGCCATATGAGTTACTTCATGTCCAGCAAATGAACTAAATTGGATTCCATGCATTTGTATGTAAAATCAGCAGTGGATTTCAATTTAATATAAAATATTGATTTAAATGAAAATGGATGAATTGATGGATGGAAATATGTATCACACACATGTATACACACACACACTGATTATGTATGGATATCTTAGGGAAAAAAAAAAAATTATATATATATATATATATATATATTGAAAATTTGGAATTTTGGAATGCGGGCTTTGTGGCTGGTGTTATTTAGTGGAGAAGAAAGAATAACGTTATGATTGTGAAAGACTCATTTTAAAGAGGAAAGTTATTACCTTTCAATTTTTAGAGCATAGAATGCGTTAATTTTAATTATGTAATTACATGCTAATATTTAGGCTCAATTAGCTAATTAAATAAATAAATTCGTGCCTAATTATTAATAAAATTCAACTAGGGGCAGCATAAAATAGATTAATTATATTATAGTTTACTTTATAGTTTGATTCATCTTATTATAAACTTTAGGCATGATGATCATCTAGAGTATTAAGGTGCATCGCACTTCAAAAAGAATAGTTAATCACGATGAAAATAATTAAATTAATTAATTAGTAAATATAACATTAATTAACTTAGTTCATATGACATGATAATCACAAAAATATAAGTGAGACGTTACAAATCTCTCTTAAAATAAATTTCGTCCTCGAAATTAAAACATGCCAAATAAATGCGGGTATTTGGCACATATCTGATTTCCCGTTCCCAAGTTGCTTCTTCATTAATTGCATGATTTCTACAAAGTAATTTCACTAGCTTTATCCTCTTTTTTTAACTTCCTCTACGTACCTATCTAATATCTTGATTGGTAACTTTTCATATAAGTACCAGGATTCAACTTATGTTTCTAATAATACAGAGGTCATGGATTTTAATTTTAGGGGACGTGATTGAAATTCGTGAAAAATAAGATGGGCTTAGACTCTCTCAAAAAGAACAATATGTAAGTTCATGACTTAGATATAGAGGCTGAGTCGTTACTTAAGTAACTATCCAAGGCTTAACCGAACAGAAACAATATACTCATATCATTTTGCTGCTGTCTTAACATACATTTTTTTTTTTTTTGGGTCCATTCTTCTATTTTTGAATATTTTCTTTGGTTATTAAATGCAGTTTTCACTCTACATTGTAGGTAACACTCTTCTTCGGTAGATCGTCTCATAAATATTTGTGATGAATATGGTCTAATTACTAAAAATTAGCTCCACACTATAATGTAAGCAATTTTTATCATATGTGCCATGGCTGTGTAATGCCTTAGTTGGACAAGTAACTAGAATCAAACCCTAGTGTATGATTACTATTTAAGCTCCATCTGTTAGCCAATAATACTCGATACAGATTTTCAACAAGCACAGAATCATCACCTGTCTAAATAACTCAAAAAAGCACACATAAAAACAAATATATTTTTGAACGTTTCAAAATTTTCAAAATTTTTAATTGTTTATGGTAAATCACACAAACAAATAAAAATTCAAATCATGAAGTTATTTTATCCCCAAAACTTAAAATACACACTGTAGTCAATGTGCGCACAAAATACCCTAAAGAAAGGTTATGAGCACTCGCAGTGTTACAGAAGATGCTATGCTTAACAATCGATCTTCTTCTTCTTCATTTTTTTTAACAATAATTAATAATGTGCTTAAGTTCTAAATACAATCCTAACTCACTATGTGCAAAACAATTACTAAGAAGGGTTAAAAATTTGGGTAACCTCCCAATAAGTGCTCGTTTTATAGTTCTAACCCGACTTTAGATACAATGTTCCACGTTACTTTGAATGGGGCTTTTTATGAATTTGTAATTTGCGTAGGTTCGACTTTTTACTTTTTCCTTTTCAAAATAATATGACATGCCTGTACCCGACTTGAACTTGACTATGATGACTTTAACCTAATCATCGACCTTAATCGCAAAATCAATATTAGGACAAACAACGAAGTTGACTGATTCCATGATAAATTCCAAATTCATTAAATGACACTGCTTCGTTTGGTTCCATTGTGACTAACTCTTCATGCTCTTTGTTTCACAGACCGCAGGTTTGGTGCTCGAGGTTCCATGCCTTCATTCTTAGTAAATCACACATGCATGCTATGAGTAATATATTAGTAAATCACTTACAAATCATCATATCATTATTGCACTCTTTGATAAATCAGGCCACACGCCTAGTTATTAACAACATTGTTGTACTGAATGGGGAGATAAGCATTGTCATTCTATTAAGTCTAGGCTCAAGTGCATTTAATTTTCTTGAACGGTTGCAACCCTATGGCCTAGGCCTAACATGTAAGGACTAGACTAGACAAGTTGACTTGGTAGTGTGGCTATTGTAGTGAGTTATCACATCAATTAATCATAGGAGGTCTTGTATGAAAGATCTTGCAACGCCTTATGTCCCCTCACTTTGTCTGTAAGGATTTGACCTCGCTAAGGGATTCTTCCACTTCAGGGGGGGTTCGGTAGAATTGAAATATAGGCAAGGTAATGTGAAGTGTGGGCCTGAGTTCGCTCATTATGTAGCGTCATATGATCACTTTTGGAGCTTGCTGGAAAAGGTGTACCACAAAAAATACCTTAATTTTGTTGTTCCTGAAGCACCAAGTTGCAAACCATATGCATCTTTTTTTTTTTTTTTTTTTTTTTACAAGGTGTCCGGGCTTGCGTCCGACTAGATCCTTGTCCCTGAACCTCCGGCCCCTCAGCTGCTCAGGGAGGTAAATCGCAGGATGTGCCCTTGTTGGCTCCCAGGTTCCCACAACTCATTTGGACTCCTTCCGCAAAGAGAGCTCTCCTCACTGGGCGTTTGTTCACACCAATGGCTTCCTCTCCATATGGCTCCCAGTGTTAACTCCAGGAATCGAACTCTCCACCCTTGCTTCCAGCGTCCCAGCGAAGTGATTGTTCAACCAACTCGGATGTGCCCTGGGGGGCACCATATGCATCTATTACTTGACCTTCATGTTGAGTGAATGTAATCCAAATTTATGCAAGATAAGTCATCAAATTTCATTATTTATGTTGTGGAAGATTGTTAATACTATACTATTTTCTTGCCGTGTTTTCAATTATGTTTGTACTCTACGTATTCATAACTGGTTTAAGAAATTGCACTTTCCTTGTTCTAGGAGTTATACGTTTGACGATAGGCAAATTTTCGTTTGTTCTCAACTGAAATTCATTTATCATGAAACGGTATGACTTTCAAAATTATAACCTTTTATGTGCTAATATTGACGTTAATCATGCAGAAGCTTAATGACCTTCTTTAGTGAATTGCAGACCCGGTGGGGGTAGAGGGCTTTCCGTTGCAGTTGATCATGATAACTGGAGCGACTAGTTTCTAATTCTTTCCATTTCTTCTTGTCTATGACATCTTACAAAGTGTATGTTCCATGTTGTCAAAAACTTAAAGTTTGTCTATATGGCATGGTCTCGTACTTGACACACACTGACACACGGCAAGAGTTCTTGGGATGTAATATCCCGAAATTTTAGTAGAATATAATTTAATTTTTTGGTATGCTATATTTTAATGTTTTGAAAGTTTAGGGAATAAAGTATATATAAAGTAAATTTCAATTAGGTCAAATATTTAAATATTGACCGAGCAATAATAAGTACATAAATATTGGGCTCATTGGATAGATCGTAATTAAATATGCATATTATGCTTGAGAGAAAGTTAATTTGGATTAGTGGAACCTAAGTTATCGAAGTCGAAAGATATAGCCTTAAATTATATTTTAAATGAGTTTTTTGAAAAAAAAAAAAAAGGAGAAGAAAGAGATAAGGGACCGTGAGTGAGTGAGAGAGAGAGAGAGAGGAGTAGTTTAAATTGAATTCAAATTGTTTGAGATACTGCCACGAGTATGGAAATGTATTGATTATTGGGTGATATGGTTGATTGGTAAGACTTGGTCTAATATTTTGTTTCAAATACGATTTTCTCAATTTTTATCCCATTTAACCACCATATTTTACATATTTCTCACTACATGCCATCTATTGGGAGTTAGGTTATTATTGCCCATATTGTATTCCAAAAATCAAAGCAAGTTCACAAGGTAGGATTTATATATCCTACTGAATATTCTCATGTACTTACCATTTTCCTTACATCTCACAAGTTAGATCGGTTCTTGTCGAATCGTGGTGGTTCGATGGTGTAGTTGTGCCTCGTTTCGCTAGATAAAGATCTAATTTAGCACGTACTTTTATTTCTTTTAAGTTTATTGCAATAGATATTTGTTTAAAAATAATAATAATAATAAATTTCATACATGTTTATTCGTAGATGAATATACGTAGTTTGCATTTTAAATAAAATTTGAATTAAGTATTATTTCTTCTACTGATTTCACTGTTTAAAAGTAATTGATTATGCTATACTGCCTTGTTCGTGTGAAAGATTAATTTTATATACTTTTTTATGACTTTCCTAGAATTCATGAAAATTTATGGTCAAAGCAATGATTTACGCTTTCATTGCCTTCCTTGGGTATACTACACAGCAAATTGGAGATGTTAAACATGGTTAACTGGTGGACATATCTATACATTAAATATATGTCTCATAGCCTTGTGATGTAGTGTGTGAATTCTTTAATAAAGTAAGGTAGCGTTTGGAGTATTCTCTCATTTTGGAGTCGTGTCCCACGTCTTGAAGAAAGAGAAAAGCATATTAACTTTGATTTTGAATTTTGCTTATTTTATGTAAATATATGGAATTCATCTCCACACACACACACACACACACATGTCAGATGGTAATTGTTTCACATGTGAACGGTTTAAAAAAAGGGGATTTTTGTCTCTAAAGCAGATTGATTTTATGTGCTCTTTTCTTTTTTAATGTTCACATGAAATATATTGCGTAGGAAAATATTCTTTCTTTCTTTTCTGTTGATTAATATGTATTTCTTTTTATGCAAATTTGAGTAAATTACCATTTTATAATTATATATTTTATTGTGCCACATTGTTCAAATCTACATGAAAATTTTGGTAGCAATTCAAACCTTTAATTAAAATTGGGGCACTACAGTTTAGTATCAGAGCTTAGGTTTAGTTTCCTATAGACCCATTTTATTTGATGTGATTTAGGAGGTTCAAAAAAGAAAAAAAAAATCTCATGGTTGACGTGTACAGTGCAAGAATTGTGGTAGGTTAGTTAGTGATTGATTTGTTTATTAAAAAAATATGAAATGAGTGAAGTGTGTGAAATATTTCCAGCCATGTTTCCAATATATGGAACCTTTAAATTTCGAAATTGCAAAATAGTCCTTTAGCTTTGTGCATGTATTTATATATGTACATGTATAACTTTTAGAAATGCCTTTAAAAAAACGGAAAGTAATAATAATAATAATAATAATAATAATGATAATAATAATGATAATAATAATGATGATGCTATATGAATATTGGACTTCCACGTTTTAAATGTTACGTGTAATAAAATATTTATACGCTTAGTCGTTTCCTTGCGTGATATTGTTAAGAATTTATATTTTTCTGAAGATTTATGAATTTAACTATAATGTCAATTTAAAGTTATTAAACATGTGAATATTTTTTGGCACTCAACGACCACCAATCGATCGCCCTCCGACGACTCTAAGGTATGTAAAGGGGTAAGAAGATGAATTTACTTAGACATTTTGCATAATTTAGATATTTTAAATTGCCTATTTTTAAATTTTGAAGACATGCACATTTGTTGCCCCCACTAAAATAATGATATGTAGTGCGATAAAAATAAGTATGACGTGTTAGACTTAGTAATGGAATGTGACTGGTGACTTCATATTAAATTTTAGGAAATGACATAACTTATCCATATGAATTTGATGTGTGATTTACTCAGAGTGATACAAGAGTTGAGCAAGCAAAATCTAGCACCTTCACCACAAAATGCACCGCCACAACAGAATGCACCTCATTTTTCCCCTGTCGTAGTGGTTGAGCAGTTTCGTAGGTACAAGCCTCCCGCTTTTGATGGTTGTCGAATAGTTCATAAGAGGTTTGGAGCACATCTTTTGACACATTTCTTGTACGAATGAACAAAAAGTACTATGCGCAGAATTTATGTTGGTTGGAGCAGTTGGTCACTGGTGGGAATCTGTCTCATGCATTAGGATGGAAGAGTAATAGCGTAACTTGACTTGGGAGCTATTTAAGGATGAGGTAATAGCAAAGTATTTTTCCACAAGCTTTGAGATACTTCAAGGAGTCAGAGTTTTTGCAACTCAGATAAGGAAGCACGTCGCTTACTGATTACGAGAGAAAATTCGAGAATATCTCAAGGTATCCCCACACTTAATGGATACAGAAGTTAAGAAGATTAGAAGGTTCAAAAATGGACTACGCCCAGAGATCGGCATGATAATTATGTCCCATCGTTTCACTTCATACTGTGAAATGTTGGAGAGGGCTCATGCTATTTCATATCAAGGGACTACATTTGAACAGTATGCCCAATAGAGTAAGGAGTCGTTGGGAAAACGAAAGTGGGGATGATTAGAGCAAGAACAAACATAACTGGCAAAACAAAAGTCCAAGCATAAGAATTCGTATTGGTGGGACGAGTGGGACATTAGACCTTGTCCTAAGTGTAATAAACTCCACAAAGGTGAATACTTTCTCGAGAATAATGTGTGCTTTCAGTGTGGTAAGTTGGGACACATCACTCTCAACTATACAGAGCCTTCAAAAAAGAAGGATGATGATCAGGACAAGAACAAGAAAGGAAAGGCCCAGGTTTTTGTACTAAATAAGCATGAAGCGAAGCAGGATCCGAATGTGATAGTAGGTATTTTATTATTAATATTTTAAACATACATGCTTATGTTCTTTTTACCTAGGACCACACATTATTTTATCTTGTCCCTTGGTTGCTATTATGACACTATAATTTTGAAAAAAGGTATTCTGTTATTATCGAATATACCTGCTTACGTACT
The DNA here is from genome assembly GCF_002742605.1 of Olea europaea var. sylvestris. Classification (NCBI taxonomy): domain Eukaryota; kingdom Viridiplantae; phylum Streptophyta; class Magnoliopsida; order Lamiales; family Oleaceae; genus Olea; species Olea europaea. The sequence continues at coordinate 40,354 of NW_019256284.1, read as the reverse complement.
TTTTGATATTGGGGCTACAAATTCTTTTATTTCTGCATCCTTCATTGCTAGGTTTAACTTTGCATGTGTGAGAACGAATAACGAATTAGAGGTTAGCATCCCTTCAAATAACTAAGTCTATGACATTAGAGATAGATGGGAAAATATTAGAGATAGATTTATACCTTTTGGAGATGAAAGATTTCGACGTTATTTTAGGCATGGATTGGTTAGGACTTAATCATGCTACTATTCGATGTCACGAGAAAGAAGTATTATTTCATAAACCTGGAGATTAAGAGTTTCGTTTCTTTGGAGCAAAGTTTAAGTCTCTACCTCATCTTGTATCATATATACAAGCAGAAAATATGTTGAGAAAAGAGTCATGCCAAGGATTCTTGGTTAACATCAATGGTTCTCAACATACAAAAATGATTGTTAATGATATTAACATGGTACGAGACTTTGCAAATGTATTCCCAAATGATTTGCCAGGCATTCCATCAGATAGACAAGTGGAATTTACAATTAATTTGGTTTCTGGAGCAGTACCAATATCTAAAGCCCCCTACCGAACGACACCGAAAGAGTTTCAAGAATTGAAGTTGTAATTAGAAGAGTTGTTGGAGAAAGGTTTTATTCGACAGAGTATGTCTCCTTGGGATGCTCCTGAACTTTTTGTAAAGAAGAAGGATGTAAGTATGAAGATGTGCACTGACTATTGAGAATTGAACCATCTGACCATCAAAAATAAATACTCGCTACCAAGAATAGAAGAATTATTTGATCAGTTAAGGGGTGCAATAGTGTTTTCAAGGATTGATTTAAGGTCGGGGTATCATCAACCGAAAATCAGGACAAGCGATATATCGAAAACTTCTTTCAGGACTCGTTATAGACACTATGAATTCACCGTCATGCCTTTTAGTTTGACCAATGATCTAACTGTATTTATGGATCTCATAAATCGAGTATTCCATTAGTACTTAGATCAGTTCGTCATAGTATTTATTGACAACATGCTCGTGTACTCCAAAGATTAAAAGCAGCATGAGGAACAACTTCAAGTAGTATTTGAAACTTTGAGGAATGAGAAATTTTATGTCAAATTCAAGAAGTGTGAATTTTGACTTGATCATGTAGGTTTTCTTGATCAAGTAGTTACCACACAAGGAATCAAAATAGATCCTACTAAAGTGGAAGTAATAACAAATTGGCCTAGACCGACCAATATAGGTGAAGTTTGAAATTTCTTGGGATTGGCTGGTTATTATAGAAAATTTATACAAGATTTCTCAAAAATAGCGGGGCTAATGACTCAATCGACAAGAAAAGGTGTGAAGTTTCAGTGGACGGAAAAATGTGAAAAATATTTTCAAGAACTCAAGTATAGACTAGTTTCGATTCCTGTATTGACGATACCCTATTGCTCTGATGGATTTATAATTTACATCAATGCCTCCAAGTAGGGTTTGGATTGTGTACTGATGCAGTATGGAAAAGTGATTGCTTATGCCTTGAGACAGTTGAAGCAGTATGAACAAAACTATCCAGCGCATGACTTGGAACTCACAACGATAGTTCACGCCTTAAAGATATGGCGTCATTATCTCTATGGTGGGAAGTGTGAAATCTATACAGATAATAAGAGTCTCAAATACTTCTTAACACAGAAGGACCTAAATATAAGACAGAGGAAATGGTTAGAGTTAGTGAAAGATTATGACTGCAAAATTCATTACTATCTAGGTAAGGCTAAGTAGTTGTAGATGCCCTAAATAGGAAAACAGGATCACAATTCACGATTTTACCCATAGTGCAGGAACATTTAATAAAGGACTTTGAGAAACTAAGATTGGAAGTCATCATACCGTCAACTTAGGCTACAACGAAGATAAAAGCGTTCATAATTCAACCTACACTTCGGGATTGAATCAAAGAAGCATAGGATAATGATCCATTTTTACAGAAGATAAAGGCCAAGATTGGTACAAACAAACGTATAGGGTTTGAAATATCTACAAATAATGCACTGACTTTTAAAGAAAGATTATTTGTACCTAAGGACGAAAATATAAGAATGAGATATTAGAAAAGGCTCACTCTACCATGTATTCTGGATATCCAGGTGGCATGAAAATGTATAGAGATCTCCGGATATATTTTGGTGGAGAAACATGAAGAGATGAATTGATCTGTTCATGGAGAAATGTATTATCTGTCAGCAGGTCAAGGCAGAACATCAAAGGCCATCAAGACTACTAAAACCGTTGGATATTCAAGAATGGAAATGGGAACACATAACAATGGACTTTCTGGTAGGACTCTAGAGGTCAGCAAGAGGTCACAATGCTATTTGGGCATTAGTTGATCGTCTGAAGAAGTCAACACATTTTCTGCCAGTTAAAGTAAACTTCAACATGGAACAACTTGCACAGTTTTGTATCAGAGAGATAGTCAATTGCATGGAGTTCCAGCCACCATTGTTTCAGATGGAGACCCGAAGTTTACGTCTAAATTTTGGAAAAGTTTGCAGACAGCCCTGGAAACAAAATTAAAATTTAGTACTACTTATCATCCTCAGATTGATGGACAATCAGAAAGGACCATCCAAACTCTTGAAGATATGTTGAGGGCTTGTATTTTGGATCTCGGCGGTAGTTGGGAGACACACCTACCTTTAGTGGATTTTGCTTACAACAATAGTTTTCAAGCCACTATAGGTATGGCCCCACATGAAACTCATTATGATAGGAAGTGTAGATCTCCTATTCATTGGGACGAGATCGAAGAGAATAGAATTTTGGCTCCTAAAATCATTGAAAGAACAGTTGAGGCAGTTAAGATGATTAGTGCCAAAATAAAGACAACACAAGATCGATAGAAAAGTTATGCCGATAGTAGAAGAAAAGATTTGGAATTTAGTGGGGTAACAAAGTTTTTTTATAAAATAGCGCCGGAAAAGGTATATTAAGATTTTGTAAGAATGGAAAATTGAGACCGTGATTTATTGGACCTTTCGAGATCCTTAAGAGGATTGGTGTTGCGGCTTACGGAATTGCCTTACCACCTGAATTTGCAGTGGTGCATAACGTGTTCCATGTACCGATGCTCAGAAAATATGTTCATGATCCCCATCATGTAGTAATTTATCAGACATTCGACGTACAAAAAGACTTATCATATGAAGAGTTCCGAACAATGATTTTGGACAGAAAATTACATCAACTCAGAAACAGGAAAGTTCCCCTAGTCAAAGTCCAATGGCAAAATCATGGACATGATGAGTCACCTTGGGAGAAAGAAGATGAGTTTAGAACCAATAATCCAAAGCTCTTCAATTAACCAAGGTAAATTTTCGAGGATGAAAATATTTTTAAGGAGGGAAGATTGTAGTATACCGAAATTTTATTAGAATAGAATTTAATTTTCTGGTATGCTATATTTTAATGTTTTAAAAGTTTAGGGACTAAAGTATATGTGAATTAAATTTTAATTGGGTTATATATTTAGATATTGACCGAATAATAATAAGTATATAAATATTGAGCTTGTGGATAGATCGTAATTAAAGATGTATATTAGGTTCGAGAAAAAGTTAATCTGGATTAGCCGAGCCTAAGTTATCAAAGTTGAAAGATATAGCCTTAAATTATATTTTAAATGAGTATTTAAATGATTTTAAAAAAATAAAAGAGAGAGAGAGAGAGAGAGAGAGAGAGAGATGAGCTGTTTAAATTGAAATTCAAATTGTTTGAGTTACTGCCATGAGTATGGAAATGTATTGATTGTTGGGTGATATGGTTGATTGGTAAGACTTGGTCTAATATTTTGATTCAAATACGATTTCCTTAACTTTTATCCCATTTAACCACCATTTCTTACATGTTTCCCACTACATGCCATCTATTGGGAGTTAGGTTATTATTGCCCATATATAGATACATGATATGATAGAAAGGACTATATATATACTCATACGATAATCACAGCAAAAGCAGGAAAAAAATAAATAAGGGGATGTAATTCTATTTTTGTCTTCCAAAAATCAAAGCAAGTTCACAAGGTAGGATATTGAGGTACAGTATTTTGCTATCCCGTTTAAATATTTTGTTTCATGTCGATGAATTTTATACTCATGAAAGTTAAAGTTATGATATGATATGCTATTATATGAATGATACGGTCATTCCGATACTATGATATAATATGAGCTCTTACCGAATTTAACGATATGAAATGATATGATATTCTGACACATGTTTTAAAATTTTTATATGGGATCGCATCATAAATTTTTATATCCTATTGAATATTCCCATGTACTCACCTTTTTTCCTAAACCTCACATGTTAGATCGGGTCGTGTTAGAGCGAGTTGATTAGACGGTGTGGTTGTGCCTTGTTTCGCTGGATAAAGATCTAATTTAGCACGTAATTTTATTTCTTTTAAGTTTATTGCAATATACATTTATTTTAAAAAAATATTAAAAAAAATTTCGTAATGTTTATTTGTAGATGAATATATGTAGTTTGCATTTTAAATAAAATCTGAATTAAATATTATTTCTTCTACTGATTTCACTGTTTAAAAGTAATTGATTATGCTTTACTACCTTGTTTGTGTGAAAGATTAGTTTTATGTACTTTTTCGCGAACTTCCCAGAATTCATGAAAATTTATGGTCAAAGCAATGATTCCTTATTTGGCACATCATGCTTTCATTGTCTCCCTTGGATATACTACACAGCATATTGGAGATTTAAACATGATTAACTGGTGGACATATTCATACATTAAATATATGTCTCATAGCCTTGTGATGTAGTGTGTGAATTCTTTCTCATTTTGGAGCCATGTCCCACGTCTTGAAGAAAGAGATTTCTTTTTTTTTTGTCTCTAATCATTAAATTACAAATTAATTATATGTGCTCTTTTTTTTCTTTTTTTTTTCTTCTGTTGATTAATATGTATTTCTTTATATGCAAATTTGAGTAAATTGTCATTTCATAATTATATATTTAATGTCCCACATTGTTTAAATTTACATGAAAATTTTGGTAGCGATTCAAACCTTTAATTAAAATTGGGGCGCTACATGGGACCCATGCGTGATACAAGGTAGCTCAGATGGTGGATACATAAGATGCTCAATAAAAGCACCCTCATTCTCAGAAGTTGTTAACATAATGCAAACTAAAATAGCATATGATGCGTATTTAAGCGTTGTGAATGCACTTATTGTTGAGAATTTATTTATACATACATATGGAAATTTAAAATATTTTTAGTTCTCTTCAAGGATTGTCTCTGCATTTCGATATAAATCATGACCAGAATTTTATTTTTAATAAATTCTTCAAACTTTTTTGTGAATCTTTATAAAAAAATATTCACAATCACACCTCTTCTTTGTGAATCTTGTTATATCACAATCTTTTCACATTCAACTGTTCAACTGTTCAACATCTAATTGCAATCCACACGGGAGAGCAAGAAGATTAAGATATTGGAGTTTTTCTTTCTTGTGCTACAAAAAAATAAATAAATTGTGCTTTAATGTGCATTATGAAAAACTCAACCCCCAGTAGTATATTAGTAGATTTTTAAATGGGTTTGACCTATCCATGAAACATAAGTCGGCCCATTATTTAATCAATTTGATTAATTCAATTTTACCCATAAGTTAATTAATTAGATTAATTAACTTAAATCCATCAAATATCCCACACTTGTCATTAATTAATTCTTAATACTATTCTTCTAATTTTCACATTTTGTGGGTGATCCATTAAGTTCCCGATCACGATGTTGGACGAAGCGAAATATTATTTTGATCTAATTAGATTAAGATAAAATTAAAAACTCTACTTTTAAATTATATTAATTCTCATAGATTAATTGATTCACATTTGTCATCCAAATTGACATTAGTGATATATTAGGGTTTGTGATTGAAATTGTCATGTGATGTACAACTAAACTTGTTCATTCAGTGTAAAATTATAATTTGTTTGTCAATATAACATGATCATTTACAAGATATATAGATGTGTCAGTCCCACTTATTCGATCATATTTTTCATCTCACTCTTAAGTTAATATTCATCAAAACTATTTCGATTTACAAACTCACCTTGACCAAGGATTTCGATGCCAACTTAAGCAGATGAAACATAAATCATAATCTCTAAGTGTTGAATTCTCTATTAATCATTCACAAACTTTATAAGATTTTTGAAAAATTCTAACGATGTCATATTTGTGACTCTTGGCAGATAAACATCCAACATATCAAAGTATGACTGTTCTCGTATAAGATACTATGATGACGTCGAGTCAAAGGATTAATATTATTCCTTAACATTAATTGTAAAACTTTCATGTCTAAACATGAAATTGAAATAATGCTTTTAATAACAACAAGAACAAAATAATAAAAGGTTAAGAAGTATATTACTACAGCTAATTAATGCAACAACTCTTGCTCCATTTTCAACGGGCAAGTCAACTTCTCCCTTCTACAGCAGTCTACTTTTTTTTAGTCCCTATATATTTAAACAAATACGAGATCTACATCTTGTATCTAATACCTAAGAAGTTAATGAAGTGGGCATATTAATCTCAATAATAAAGATACATAAAGTAGAAGGTTCAGAAGACTTCTTTCCTTTCAAACCTTAAGGTAAGCCTTGTAAATCCTCTTTCAATAGCTTTTCATTACAAAATGATAGCAGGGGGTTATTAGACTTGGTATTGTCCTTTCTTGGTTTAACCGTCTCCTTGTTTGTCTTAGCTTTCTTGGATGTTTTCCCAGAGCCTCCTTTAGATACCTCTTAGTGCCCTTAGAGAAACCAATGGCCAAAAACTTGCCTACTACCAGCTTTGATATTGGGTTCAACAATCTTGTTCAATAGTCACAGAGAGTGCATTCGAGTTTATTCATAGTAAAATGAGAATCTCTGGCTGAGATTATATTACAAAATCAATACTTTGTTCATGGTCCATCAATGAACTCAATTGAGCCAAGTTCCTAATGTAGCCAATCATCTTCATTACATCAGTGAACTCAATTGAGCCAACTTTCTAATGTAGCCAATCATCTTCATTACATGAGCATTAGCTGAAGACCTTTCTCCCACTTGTACTTTGTAGTTATTTGGAAGTTTCATATCTTTCCAAATGTGATTGTTCATCATTCAACTCTTTGAGATAATAAATCATAGCATTAGCATCTACACCTTTATGTTACTTTTATAATTTAGGTGATATAGCTACAAGCATCACACATGTTGCAGTATTATCGTCGTCATTATATTTACAATAAGCAACCACCACCTCTTCCTTAGTTGAATCCTCAGTGAGAACCTTTGGAAAGAGCATATCAAGGGCATATTCAATTTTTTTATGCCTAAGAATAATTCTAACACGGTTGAGAAATTTGGCCTAGTTAATTTGTTGGCATCCAATATGCCTCTCAAATTCAGATGATTATTTATAATTCAAAACTGTAAATAACAAAAAAAAAATTAATGTATATTTAAAAAAATAGATCAATTAATTTAACATGGTCTTTCTTAAATTAACCATGCTCACACAATTTAGCTTATATTTATGATCCTGTCAAATGAATTTATAAAATTTGCACAATTAGCTAAGATCACATTTGTTTTATTAAGACTGTAAGTGTATTCAACAAGCCTTAATAAAATGTTTAGATAGATACTATTATTAATTGTATCTCCATAAAGCTCCTAGATTATTAATTTGACAATTCATTGTCTTCACACAATACATATGTTAGCTTAATTATGCTTTAGAATTTATCTCAATGAGTGTATGTAATAAAATATAAGTAAAATCGATCGTTCAAAAATATATAATATTTTGTAGTGTCAAACATATCTCCAATGGACTAGCCTTGAATGTACTCTACAAGCTAACATAAACGAGGGATTCTAATTTTTTACTATAATGATGAAAGGTGAATAATAAACATGACTTAAGTATTTTAACGAGGATTTTTACCTGCAAATGTTATATGTAAAATTAATTCAAATTTCTAACCATTAAATCATCTAAACCAATTTATCCCAAAATCAACCCAAACCTTAAAAAGACGTTGGCATTGTCCTTTTGCAACATGCAGGGCATGTTGTAGCTGCACAATGCTTGCTGTCGCCAATCGCTCTCAGTCCAATTTTTTTATCATAAATTTGTTTTCTTTTCAAAATAAGATTTAAAGCATGAAACTTAATTTTCTTAAAATATAGAAACAAGAAATCAATAATAATCGACTATTGATTGTTCCCAAGATTTTAAAAATTACTTCTAAATAACAAAAAGTAGGCAATTGATGTAACGCCACAATCAACATGAATCGAAACGTCACAAGATTAATTGTACATTAGTCGTAAATTAATTTACCATATTTTTAGTGTAAGGTATAAAGATTAAATTTTTTTTAAATTTAATTCAAATTTTATTTTTTTATATAATTTAATACTAAAAGAAAACAATTTCAAAAAAAAAAAAAAAAAAAAATTTAAAAAAAAAAAAAAAAAAAGAATTCATTCATACCATATATGCACTTTACATGTTCGATTAACACATACCGTATTTACAGCATACCGTATTTGTATCATACCATTTATACGGCACACCGTATTTCCATCATACCGTATATGCATGTATCCATTACTGACATGAAATTTTGCAAAACTTTAAAAGTAATATTGCTGTTTCAGTCTTTATCTCAACGGTAATTGCCAAAATAAATTCATTTGCTTCGCTATCAACCTCGAAAATTTGTGAAATTTTAGAGTGGAGTTGAAAAGTCCTTATAATATGATATGTCCAAAAATCAGTTCCCATCGGCAGCATATAGGGTACTAAAATATTTTTCGAACCTTGCAACGACTCGGGTTGATAGATAACCCAGCACAGTTTACCTTAAGGGTCATATAAAATTCTACACACATCGAATCGATATGATTTCAACCTAAACCTAAACGTAAAAAAATTTAATTAAACCTAAACGTTTATAATTAAACCTAAACGCTCATAATTTAATTAAAATTTTCAAGATACCGGCTTTTTCCATGTCATGTCACATATCCATCTACCATCATTCACGTCCCCAAGCAAGTCAAATCAATTTGTAGAAAGGAAATTTAACCCATGAGTTTGAGACTCAACATATATTATTGGTGCACTTCGTTCTCAAATTAAAAATTTCACACTACAGATTTATACCGTCACACATAGATGAATTTTTGACAAAATTCAATTTCTGTAGCATTATTATAACACCTAGAGCCAGAGAATGATCATTTAACTATTGTAGTGCTGAAGCACCGTACCCGAATGTACCATTTAATTCAAACATTTATGAAAATTCATAATTTGAAAACGAAATAACACTTACACCTCTATCTTCCTTCGTTTGATGCCTTTGAAGTGGATGAAATTGGACGATAAATATTGTTTTCCCTTCTTTACTTTTGAAAGCTTTTTCTTGTATTGTGCATATATGTTAGAAAATGATACGAATAACTTGAAAGAAATGAAAATCAAGTCTCAAATTCTAGTAGAGAAATGTTGATAGCATTAGAGGAGTTTGAAAACGTTTTTTTTTTTTTTTTTTTAAAGCTAAAGTTTAAGATAAGAAACGAATGGTCAAGTCCCTTATTCACCAAAAAAATAAATAAAAAATAAATAAAAAATAATAAATTGGGCAGCATTTAAATTTTTACGTGTGAGTGTGTGTGTATATTTAAATGTATAATTGACAAATTGAAAGTGAAAGGTAGAAAAACGGTGGCATTCCATTACTCACCATTGAAGACAAATTAAATGGATTAATTGGTGAAAGGTAGGTTCCATTTTCAAATGCATTGAAAACTGAAAACGTGTGTGTGTGTTTGCAAATTAATGATTTGTTTATTTACCTATTTAAATGATTTTGTTTATTTACCAATTAATGAAATATGTTCCCGTGTATATTAATAAATAGTTTGTTGTCATTTTTTTTTTTAAATCTTTGGGAAAGCATTAAATTTTGTCCAACTTCATTTAAAAATTATTTAAGATATATTGGACTAGTATTGGGCTTTCATTTCTTGTGTGGGTCAAGCATAAAATTCGTCTATGAGTTAGGCTCGTGATGCTAGATCATCACCCAAAAATATGAGCCTAATTTCATTTTTATATTTTTTTTGGTGCTTCTACAATTGATACAACTATTAGGAATTTATTTATACATGCACATCAAAATTTAAAATGTTTTTCAATTTTCTTCAAGTATTGTTTTTGTGTTTAGATAAAAATTGTGATTATAATTTTTATCTTTAGTCAAATTTCTTTTAGAATCTTGATCACGATCTCTTATCCTCTTTGTGAATCTTGATCTACCACAATCTTTCTACACCATAGCTGTTCAATTATCCCTTCCCCAATTGTAACCCAAAGGAAGAACAAGAATAAGAGATTATGGTTTCTCATTCTTGTGGTATCAAGATCATGAATATTGTAATCGGGTTGTAATATGAGTTATGAAAAACTCAAATCCTGGTAGTTTATCAATAGATGTTTAAATGAGCTTGACCTATCCATTTAATATAAGTCGGTCCGTTAATTAATTAATTAATAATTATTTAATTTATCATTAATTCTCCTAAATTAATTAATTCAAATTACTAGTTTCCCGATTGATATCTAACAATGTGTTGAGCTATACACGTTATGAAAAATATCACGTAGTGCGATGAAACTAAACTTATTTGTTAACCATGAAATTATAATCCTTACGTCAATATAATTCAATCAATTACAACATATGAAAATGTGTGAATTTTGATTGGTCGATCATATCTCTCGTCCTGCTCGAACTCTTTTCGAATTATGAACTCATCCAGGCTAAGGATTTCGGTACCAACTTAAGTGGATGAAATGTAGATCATAATATTTTATTATTTAAGAGTAACAAATTCTTTATTGTTTATTCACAATCTTTTTAAATGACTCTTCACGTACATGAATGATGCTGCATTAATGATCCTTGGTAGAGAAATATCTAACATTATCAAGTAAGTTTGTCCTTATATAAGGTGCTATGATGACTTTAAATCGAAAGACCAATTTCAGTACTGAACATTAGAGATTAATTACTGATAGTTATCAATATAGAATCTCTATAGTAGGTCTTCAATATCCATGTCTCATTATTATTTATGACCTTGGATAATTTGAGATTCAATCAATATGTAACTTGTATCTCACAATCATAACTTCTTATAATTAACAAGTTAGCAAATGGGGGAGAAGAAAACAACCAAATAAGCTTATTAGACTTTGCAAACATACCCATAAAAAAGATAAATTAAAAGAGGAGGAAAATCAATACTAGAATTTAGGTACTCTTTTAATTTAATTTATAAGAATAATAACTTAATTAAATAATATATCTATCATAAATGAAAGTATATCAATCATATCAAAAGTATTTAAATTCACAATTGATTGAATTTAAAGCATAAACTTAGCACTTATATGGTTTGGTGAGGCACACGCAACGAGCTCGTTTGTGGAAATAATAACCAAGATGCATTCGAAATGTCAAAGAAGAAAAAGGATGTTCAAGAAGAAGTAATTTACGTTAGACAGCATAAGTCACTGATGTCAACTTGTAAGACGCTTCAACCACGGGACGCGTATGTTTTTTTCACATTTTTCATTGAATATGTGCTCTCTTCATTTTGGCTTTTTCTTTGAAATTACTTGTAAACTTTAAATCATAGTGGTTTATGTCAAATTTAAAATAATAGTTGATAAATTTTTATTACGAGAAATTACTCATTATATTCAACATAGTAAATATTTGTCTTTAAGATTTCTACTTACTATAGAAGTCATTAGAGAACTGTATTAGTGCATCATAAAGGTTTCAATATGTGTTGAAGAGTGTCATCATTAAGAAAACTTCAAGATTAGCTACAGAACTAGCTTCGACATCATATCATAAGAATATAAGCATCTTGAGATTAAGTTTGAACGTATTTTGACAAAACGAATCCTTTGAAAATGAGATAGTTTAACATAATATGGAAGCAAAGACAGTAAAAAGAGCTGGTAGATATTATCAATAATATTTTAAAAAACCAAGTTTAGGACTTTAATTTTTATTGATTTCATTACGAAGTGGATTAGTTGTTATTACATTAGAAAATGGTCAAATAAGCAGACTAGGTCTCTGGTTATTCTATTCCATAATCATTTTCCTTTTAAATAATGTATAATATACTAATCAACTTGCTAGTAATTTTAACTTTTAGATCTATATATATATATATATATATATGTTAAATATCTTCTATTCCAACTTGCTAGCTAGGAGTCAGATCCGGATACATGCCTCAGAAGTGTTCTCATTCACAAGTCAAAGAATCAACCGTCAAACACGCATTTTTCACATTAACTCTCAACCTTTTTGTCTTGGCCGTAGTTTATATAATTTCTCGATGGAATTTTATGTAAAAAAGACTTTGTTTCCATCTTCTACATTGATTAATTTATGGAGGATCCATAAAAAAGACAGCGTACATAGAATTTGTCAAATAAATCCAAAGAATTGACAAGAACAGCCCCCCCCCCCCCCCCCCCCCCCCCCCCCCCCCCCCCCCCCCTCTT
>NW_019256284.1:22483-27669 GCF_002742605.1 Olea europaea var. sylvestris | reverse complement strand
TGCCATCACTTTCTTTCTTAAGAGTGGAAGTATTTCCTAAGAATTTAGAATAAGTCCAATATTTCTATGATCAAACATTTAGCAGTCTTCTTCTTGAATACTATATGGCTCATAACAAGATTTCACTAGATATGGATCCCGGAATATGGAGCCAGCTACCGGAGGAACTCCTCGAGAGGGTGCTGTCGTTTCTACCACTAAAAACTTTCTTGAATCTCAGATCAACTTGTAGAAATTTCAATTCTATCCTTTTCTCCCCTTGCTTCATTTCAAAACATTCACCTTCGTCTTCTTCGCCTTTCTCGTCTTTCATCCTCCTTTCACACCCACAGTTTCTCCAAAAGTGTCCTCTCTTCAATACTGTATTGAACTCCTGGTGCGATATGTCACTCTCCTTGCCTCCCATGCTTTCATGTCCACCTTCTTCAAATCTTCTGTCCAGTTCCAATGGCCTCCTCTGTTTTTCTATCCCCAGATCGTCTTGTTTCATTGTATGCAACCTTCTGGCGAGATCCATACGACGAATAAAGTTCCCCACATGTCCAGTTGACTTTGAGTTTCTTACTTTAGTTTCAACATCAAATGGTTACAAATTATTCATGCTATCTTCTTTTGGATCATCCACCATTCACGCCCTTGTATACGACTCCGTGCTTCGTTCCTGGCTACAATTCGATGCGTGCAATCAAATTTTGAGCCATAGCTATTATCAGAAGGGTACGTTTTATGACGGATGCTTGTATTTTACCACTCCTGAGCCTTTTAATGTTGTGTGCTTAGATTTTGATACTGGGAAGTGGGAGAGATCAAGAATTGAGTTGCCGGGAAGCCTTACATTTGTTCGACTAGCAAGCGATGAGGATCGGAAGTTGTATTTGATTGGAGGAGTTGGGCAGAGTGGGATCTCAAGAAGTATAAAGTTGTGGGAATTGGGAGAAAATGGAGAGAATTGGGTGGAGATTGAAACATTGCCTGAGATGATATGCAGAAAATTTGTGTCTGTTTGTTACCATAACTATGAACATGTTTATTGTTTTTGGCACCAAGGATTGATTTGTGTTTGTTGTTATACATGGCCTGAGATTTTGTACTACATGGTGTGTAGGAGAACTTGGCATTGGTTGCCAAAGTGCCCTTCATTGCCTGATAAATGGAGCTGCGGTTTCCGATGGTTTCCCTTTAAGCCCGAGCTATATGCCATTGTTTAATAAGAAAAACTTTAGCGAGGCGATTCGCATTGTCCTGCGTGGTGTGACCGTCCAATGGGAGCCCTCACCTCATCGGGTGGCCCACCCTTATCCAATGAGGTAAGGCCACATCATGACTTGATTTTTCCACCTTAAGTCCCGAGGTGGCCCTACCTCATTGGGCAAGGATGGGCCATCCAATGAGGTGGGGCTTCCCATTAGATGGTAGCACAACGTAGGATGGTACAATCGTTTCACCAAAATTTTTCTCCTGTTTAATAGTTAGAGGTGTCAAGAAGATGTATTGGGCCTCTACTAGAAAGCATTTACTATTCCTTTTCTGCAATTCTATGCAATAGTTTCTTTTACTAGGTCGGTCTTTCGATACATTTTTACACCTTTAATAATATTATTGATCACTAGATTCGCATATCTTGTATGTTTGTGGATTTGTTTCTTATCACCGATGTTAATATTGATCATGTTATTAGAAATTTTTCATTTCCTCGAAATTAATTAGTGTACAAAAATGGCTTTGATATGTTTGACTCTCAGTCCCTATTTGGCCTACATTTTAATTTTAATATATTTTTATCTTTTTTTTTTTAATTCGAAATTTTTCCTTCTTTTTTAATAACACATTTTTTGGAAAAGTACTTTTGCGAAATATATTTTTCTCAACTCAAGATCTTGTTAATATCGAGCCCAAACAAGGGCTTAATTTTTCTCACAGTTAATCCAGAAAGTGTTATATTTTTAAAATAAATATTTTTTTACGTTAAAATGTAGTATTTATTTAAAATAATAGTCAAACTTTGAATTCAGCATGCCAATGTCTTTATCATTTGACTATGGTAACTACGAGGACGGGGAAGCTTCCTATTATTACGTATTGGGGAAATTGTAGAAAATGGTCAAAAATTGATTGCATTCATGGATTTAAAAATGGATGAAAATACCCTTAATTTTTTTAAATTCATAATTAGATCCCAAAACACTTGCCTTTTCCCCCTCAATTTTAAAATTCATTTGTTTCTCTTACTCAATTCAACTAGCTATCCATTTGTCCACATCTCACCCACGAAGATTTTAGTCATCGTGCTACCATCGCGGTCTCATTTTCCATGAGAAAAATCCAAATCGACCTCAGATTAATTGGTCATTTTCGTTCATTTTCTTATTCACTTTAATCTGAATTTTCAATTCAATCATCAAAATCGATCTCTTGTTTTAGAGACAACTGTGTCTTTTTGAAGGTGAAGAAGTTAATCAGTGAGTGAAGATTTGGAGGGTTTTCTCTAAATTATATTAAATTTAGAAATTTGTGAAGAGGAAGAAGACAAGGAAGAATATTATAAATTATTGTTTATATTAATGAGATGAAAAAAATTATATAGAAATCTTGTTCTATGTTTTATCCTTTTCAAATGTTTTTTCTTTTTTTTTTCAAAAAAATAAAAAAATTATATATTACATGGATTCCATCAAATTTTTGTTACATTTATGTGCATTGTTTTTGTAGATTGAAGTTCTCGTGTATATCAATGCTAAAAAAAATGGAATTTTCTTGGAACCATTTATTAATTGATCATTAGATAAATGTTGGGCACTGATAAATCGGCGTTGGTTTTCATTAAATTTCTCATTGTTCAATTTTTTCAAACTCATTTTCAATCATATATTTCATAAAATTTTTAACTTTTATCAATTTTTCAACCATACTTTTCACCGATTTCTATCAAAATCTACTAAAATTTTATTTTTTACCCAAAACCAAACCAGGGCTAAGTAAAAATCCGCTCAATTTGCTACAAATTTTGAGATACTACAATTTAGAGTCTCTCTGAAATTTGAGATTCAACTTTTCATCTGAGTTTTGAATTTTAAATTTCTATCTACACGAGGTGACCAGTTCAAAATATCAATGCAACTCAAGGTTTCTAAAAAAATCAAGATTTCATCTTGGGGGGTTTTCAAAAAATAAAAATTAAAAAATCTACATTTATACTAAAATTCTATGTTTGAGTTCACATGTATAATTAGATGTTTGATTTTTCATAAGGCAATTTAAAAATTTTAATTTTGATTTATTTTATGTTAATAGATTAGATCTAGTTTTTCTCTGATTATTGTTATCCACAAGATAAATTGGACCTGTTTGAAAGAAAATGTATTTTAGAATAGTAATTTTTAGGAAAATATGTAGTTAAAGAATAAGAAAAAATGTAGGTTTACATGCAAAATTATTTTATGGGAGGGTGTGTGTGTGTTTGAAAATGAGTTTTGAATAAGGGTGATTATATTGTCACTACAATTTTTATTTGATAAACCATATTTAAATGCAGTTAAACTTCTTAATCTTTGCTCATTTCAAAAATTATTTTCTTAACTTTTTTTGTCGAATTTTTATTTTCAACCTTCTATTAATTAATATGTCTCACCCTTGGTAATGATTTCTATCAAAATATTTTATTTTTGTGCTTCGAAATGAGAAAAAATATTTTTCACATTTTTTATTTATTTATTTTTTAAAAATACGACAAAAAACTAAGTTATTTTATGTCATTTCAACCGCCTTTTGGACATAAAATTATTATCAAATACAAAATATGTTAACTAATGGCAAATTGAATGACAAAAAAAATCTTTAAGCATATAAATGCTATAATAAACAAAGATTAAGAAAATTAAGTGTAGTTAAAATGTAGTGCAAAATAATAATAATAATAATAATAATAATAAGGGAATTTGCACCCCATGTCACTTTCTGGAGAAAAACTATGGTGCAATCGAATGGGCCTCATCGAGTGGCCAAACTTCATCCCATGAGCTTAGGCCACCTCGAGATTTGATTCTCTCTCTTTCCACCTCAAATCTCAAAGAGGCCTCACCTCATTGAATGTGGGTAGCCACCTGATAAGGTGGTGGCTACTCATACGATAGTCGCACCATGTAGGGCAGTGTGATCGTTCTATCAAAGTTTTTTTTTCCAATTTTTGGTTTTGCATTTCAAAAACGTTGCTTTTAAAAATCTTTGCAAAAATGTCACTTTCAGACATTTTTGCCCCTCAAGAAAATTTATATACCCTATACGTCATAAATTAAATAAGATTTGAATACATGAAAAAATTGTACGAAAAAGAGAAAAATAATTTCACATCCATTTAATTCAAACATCCCATGAAACCAACCCAGCTGAACCTATACCCTGCCACCCCCCTCATTCTAAAACTAAAAATAAAATCGAAAGTAATTTGAAGAAATTTGAAGAAGAACAATTCCCAGTGCGAAAGAAAACAAACCCTCTCGTTAGTCTCTCTCTCTCTCTCTCTCTCAACCTTCTCGTACGTCTTCCTCTCTCAAAATCTCACACCGAAAATGTAAACGACGATATCTTCGTTGATCATGCCCAATGATTGCCACCTTTATCTGCTATTTCCGTCAATGATTCAAAAAAATTGAAAGAAAACCCCAATTATTCGTCTCTCTCTCTCTCAAGTCGCACTCAAACGCTCACTCTCACTATAGACTCGTTTTCAGTTTCTTTTGGTTCTTCTACTTTTCCTGTTCATTAGAATTTTTCCTCCATCTATAAGGGAAAAATTGATATTTTTGATGTACTTATGTGGGTTCATGTAGTGGATTTGTGGTATAGCTAATATTGTAAAGTGGAATTTACACAAATGTCACTAAAATTGAAAATGAAAAAAAAATTTGGACATTCACCAATTTCTTCCAAGAATGTCAATTTTTCCCTACAAAATGTCCACTTTACCCCTTAACACTTTTTTGGAGCAATAAATGCTTGATTTGAATGCAATTAATGTTATGATGTGATTAATTTATTTTTGGTTTAAATTTAATATTAAAGATATGATATTATATTGTATAATAAGATTTTTTTTGATTAAAAAATGGGTGAAATCTTTACAAAATACACACACACATACGAATTGAAAGAGCTTCTTCTTCTTCATCATCTCCACTCCATCATCAACA
>NW_019256284.1:0-13781 GCF_002742605.1 Olea europaea var. sylvestris | reverse complement strand
TTTTGTAGATGAATTTTCAAGAAGGGGAAATTCTGGTCTTAGATATTTGTAGGAAAAAAAAATGTTACTTGTATATATTGTGCAATTGAATTTTTTAGATATATTGTAATTTGGAGGTTTGACTTTGTTGAAATGATATTGATAAATTAGGACGGCCTCTCCTAGTTGATATTCCTAGTATTTTGATGTCAATAAACAAATTTTAATTACCCACTATTAATTTATATTCATTTATTAAAAAGCTATTTTGATCTATAATTATTGGACTCGATGGGAAAACTTTGTGTTGACCTTGATTTCTGCGAACTACAGATGTCAGGCCCACTCCCTGAGCTAATTCCGACCCGTAGGGACAAACTAGTAGTCATCAATACTCCGAAAATGTGGGCGTGCTCAACGACGCAAGACAAATGTGTTCGGGTACTGACGGAAGATTCGTGAAATGATTGAATAATGATCACCAATCGCGAACAACTCAATCAAAGCTAAATAATGTAAAGTTATTGCTACACAAATGTATAAGCTGTAAGAAAGTATTTCTTTAAGTGTACTCAGTCGCATTAGTCTCTAAATGTTATGTGAAGGGTATTTATAGCATTACAAATGAAATGATGGCCTTGCTTGAAAATACAAGTGACCTCATCTCTTTAGCCTAAGCATCTAATCATGTCATCAATATTGACCCGCTAGCCTATGGTGCACTCAATACTTACACAGAGTCGCCACTTTATTGATAAGATTCGACATTTATACTCATTACAAATGTCCCATCAATCATTCCAAGACGATTTCGTACATATGTCAATGATCTCTTCATATAGGTCGTCACTAGTTTTAGGGAGCTTAGGACTTTGTGCAATCTCGTCGCCTCAAAATCTCAGCTTTAGCGAAAGAGACACGAATGGGCCTCGGACTAATTTCTTAGGCCTTATCATTTGTGTGGGAAGCTTTGTGGAGGTGATTCCAATACTTTGAATGGGTCAGCTGCTTGACAAAAGAGCCTCAATAATAGGCCAAGTAGACAATAGAGCCTTGGTGACATGGAGCCACGTATGGCAAAGCATAACAATAGTTCCCCAAGCCCTTGTATAGTTTATTTATATCATGTAGTTGACTTCAATAGTAAGTGGGATTCTATCATTCCATTAAATAATAGCAGACAATTTTGTTTTGTGAATAAAATAAAAATTTGTGACCTAACATAATATCTCTCAAGTCTATACATAGATATTGATATCATGATTAGGGTTGGAAGTTGTATTCTCAAATGTTGAGGAAGTATCGGAAATTTTCTTTGAGTCGAGGCAGATTCTCGCTGAACTACCGAAGCTCATTTAGTTTTGAAATAGCTTAAATTAATTTTCGAACCGAGGTAGGATGAGGGTCGAACTATCGAAGCTCCTGTATTTGTGAAATAGCTGAAATTAATTTCAAGCCAAGACAAGATGAGAATTGAATTGTCAAGGTTCCTTTATTTGTAAAATAGCTTAAACTTATTTCGAGTCGAGGCAGGAAAAAAGCTGAACTGTCGAGGCTCCTTTATTTGTGAAATAGCTTAAACTTATTTCTAGCCGAGGATTCTTTAGTTGTGAAATAGCTTAAACTTGTTTCAAGCTGAGGCAAGAAAAAAGCTAAACTACTGAGGCTCCTTTAACTGTGAAATAGCTTAAGCTTATTTCAAACTGAGGCAAGAAGAGAGCAGAACTATCAATACTCCTTTAATTTTGATGATAGCCCTCGAACGTGGTGCCAATGATGGCTATGTCTTTGTAATCTAAAGCAGACGCTTTGGGACTTTGCATAGGGATCATGCATTAATCTGAGACGTCCATTAAAGAGATTGTTTGAATTCAACGCCTTAGATTTGGCTTAAAATTGGGTGCCTCATATTAGAAGGGTTTTGATCCAACAGTTGGGGCTCATCTCTTGTTTAGTATAAAATATAAAAATTGCCACTGTTAAACTTTTACTTTTGCAAAATCCTTCAAGCTTTCTCTGCATTCAAACTTTTCGACGAGTCTTATTTTCATTTTTTGACAATTCACCTTTAGATCATTCATTTCACTTAGGTAACAGTTTTAGATTTCTTCTTCCTATCCTTTTTGCTTCCAACAGTTGCACAATCTTCCATGGCTTCTAGTTCTAGTAAAAGGGGTAAAGTTACAATTGCTAGGTATAGCAATGAGGCCTTACCTAGGGTTGGAAGGGGATGTTTGGGTCATGAGTAAGGGTCCTATAGACTACAAGATGGGATAGGGGCTGCCAATATTCCTTCTACTGTAACCTCTGCCAAATTAGCTGAGTTAGAATTAAATATTGCATCACCAGCTATATAGAACTCCTAGTTCCCAGGGCCCATGAATGTGCTTGCTATTCGAGGTGAGGATTTGTGGTGTTAGTGAATTCCTATTTAAGGCAGGAATGCATCTGTCCCTTGTACCTCTTCTTTAGGGCGGTGTTGAGGAACTTTATGTTGACTACGACCTAGGTTCTTCCAAATGTGTGGAGCGAGTTAGTTGGGGCCTACTTCATTTGGAAAGAGGTCTCCTTAGGTAAGGACATATCTCTACATGTCTTTCAAACACTTTTCCAGCCCGAGTACTTGGGAAAGATGAGTCAAAGGGATGGTACTACATTACCCATTGGAGGGCTCATGCTCCTTTTGTAGTGGGCCTTTCCACTTCAATAAAGGGTTGGAAAGAGTTCTAGTTTTGGGCAAGGGGGAGGTGGCAAATGATTGAGGTAGACACTGTCCCAACTTGCACCGAGCTCCATCTTTTACTATTGTTTACTATTTTGATAGTATCCAACCTTTTGTTTTTTGTTGTTTTGCAGAGAACTTTGAGAAGAAAAAGTACCCGACCCTCAACATGGCCTCGATTTTAAGGGCTACCTCTATCATTGGTTCCAGGGCTTTGAAGTCTTCTTCTGAGGGTGCCAAACATGTCGTGGATATATTGGGACATCTCAGTGAGGACCACACTGAAAGGAGTGGCAAAAACGTAGTTGCCAAAGTGGATAAGGCCAAAGAAAGAGTTGAAAAGAGAAAAGGAAAGGTTGAAGAGCCCCAAAAGAAGAGAAAATTATCCCATAGCAGCTACACATCAGTGAAATTCGACACTACTGTTGGCCATAATATTAAGTTGGTATCCTTTCGTTTCGAAGCCTACGGAGGCGAGAAGGCCAATTAAGAGGCCAAATAAGAAGAGGAGTACGCCTCGGAGGCCGTGAAGTAGGCTCCAGTTGCAAGGATCCCAAGAAAGTTCGAGAGGTTTTTGGCGGGGCAAGATAAAGTAATAGTCCCTACCATTATAGAAATACTGTCACCAGAGGTCTGTGTTGCCACTGCCAATTTTTATAAATTCTGATCGATAGGTAGCAATCCTATGTGTCCATGTGTGATATAGTAGACATTATGGTGGTTCTAGTTAGCCAAAGTGCTAGGGATTTTGGGGTTGCCTTCGAATTTTAGGAAGCTCTAACAGACATTCAGATAAGGAATAAAGCTTCGGTAGACAAGTTGGTGACTGTCAAGGATGAACTGAAAGTAATAAAAGCTAAAGCTGAAGTGATGAGGGCCCAACAAGTTAAAGATACGGCTAAATTGGATTCTGTCTTAGCTAAAATAAGAGCTCTAAAGAGAAAAGTACACGAGTTCAGTGCGAGGTAGCCTTCTTAACAAAGAAGGTGGAGACCTCAAATAATCATCAGAAGCTTATTGCAGAGGCTCTGGAGAAAACAAACTTAGAGCTCAATGGGTTCAAACATTCGAACCAATCTAATAAAGACCAAATAAAGCACGCAGGAGGCTAAGAGGGCCAAAGTTGAGGCTCAACTGGCTGGTGAAGTGGCTGTGAAGGACTATATTGCTAACTTCCACCTTACAAAAGAGTATCAAAGCTTCGCCACATATTAGAGAAGGTTTGACTACATCGAAATAGTGGAATAGGTAGAGGAAGTTTTTCCAGAACTAAACACCGCTTAGTTGAGGGTAGAATATTTGGATGAATAGCTCAAATTCCAGCTGAGGCGGTAGTTGAAGGAGAAGCGGACCAGAATAAGGCATGTGATGTACGCCTCAGAGTGCAAATGAAATGATCTCCTTTTGAGATTCGATCCTCTTCTTCGAGGTGTCCACGTTTCTTTACATGATGGATGGCTCATCTATGTAAATGTTTCTTCCTTGATGTTTAGTTTCGTTAAGACCAGGCATGTGATATACCCCTCGAAGAGCAAACGATGTGATCCCCCTTTTGAGATTTGATCCTCTCCTCCGAGGTGCCCAAGCTTTTTTACATGGTAGATGGTTAATCTATGTAAAAGCTTCTGTCTTGACGTTTAGCTTTGTCAAGATGAGGCATGTGATATATACCTTTGAGTGCAAATGAGGTGATCCCCTTTTGAGATTTGATCGTCTCATTCGAGGTGTCCACACGTTTAACGAAATAGGTCTCTCTTCTTTTACACGCTTTTGATCAGAACATATCTTTATTTATTTATTTACATTCAAAAGTTTTACAATGACTAAACAAGATCTTCCTACCATAAGCTACATTCATTGATAGTACGTTCTCAAATGTTCAATGTTCTATAGATGAGGTTGTACCTTCCATCCATATCTTCAATCCAATAAATGTCAAATCGAACCTCTTCCTTGATGCGGTATGGGCCTTTCCATTTCAGACCCAAAGTGTTCATTTCTGGCTCCTTGGAGGATAGAAATACTCTCCAAAGCACTAGATCATTTATCTGAAAGAACATATTTTTTACTTTTGCATTGTAATAGCGGGTCATTTTCCTTTGATATACAGTCAACTTCAACTAGGAGTTATCTTTTTTTCATAGAGAAAATCGAGCTCCCATCTTCTAAGCTCAACATTTGATATTTTACTAAGTACAATCAAAGTGGAGAAGGTAAACCATCCTCTATCGGGCTCATAGCCCTAGCGTCGTACGCCATTGAAAATGGAGTTTTTTTTCCGAAGTTTTGATGGTAATTCGGATGGCCCATAATCCTTGTGGAAGCTTATCAACCCATGCCCTTTTGGAAGCATTGTGCTTTCATTTTAGTGTATGTTTTATAGTTTTGTTCATGGCCTCAACTTACCAATTGACTTAGGGATGAGACAGTCCAGGATCTTCGTGCAGGTTGTCGCTAGCTGTAGGGCGCTTCAGACTTCGTGGAACCTCATCGCCTCAGAACTCCGACTCCAACGAAAGAGACACGAATGGGCCTTGTACTAATCTCTCAAGCATGTTTCTTGTGTGGGAAGCTTCGTGAAGGTGGCTCCAATACTTTGAGTAGGTTAGTTGCTTGACCAAAGAGCCTCGGTGGTAGGCCACGTGGACAAGAAGGCCCCGGTGATGTAGAGCCATGTAATAACACTTTGTATATGGCACAAGTCATGTATAATGATGATCAATAGAACGCATTGAATATGCACAATACCGCTTTGTTTGGTAATATATAACCCAAGAAGGAGTGAGGTTATGATTGTCAAATTACATTTACCACTTGAATGTTAGATTTTTGTACATGTAAGATAGAGTTGCATTGGTCTTTACACTTTGGTGAGAGGGTTCTTTTAGTGTTGAAGCAGATGAGCCGTCGGGAAAAAAGGTAATAAAAAATGGTGATGGGAATTTTTTCTCTCAAATATTGACGTGATATTTATCTCTGTGTGTGTCTGTGTTGGGTTAGTAGGTGCTGTGTACGAAAATGTTTGTTTTTTTCAATTTTGAGGGGCTTCTTAGTAAGTTTTTTTTTGTTAGGAAGAGTTCATTCATATCAATCTATAACATAATGTGTCTTTTGATATTCTCCTTATCTATACTAAAAAATTAATAATAGTTCATCAAGTTTTATGATATATAATTACCTCAGACTCAAAATCCCATTATGCAGAAAATAGGATTTGGCCTATTTGGGTGAACATAGACCACATTTTTAGTTGGATAAATAGTACATCCACATTATTGGACAATAGCATTTCATCATTTGTGCATTTATATTAATTTAATTTAATTTTACATATGTAGTCGTTTATAGTTTTGTGGGAGCTATAGTCATTTATAGTCATTTTGTTTCTCCTATAAGTTTATTGCTGTTGCTTTGTTGACTTCAATGTGTATCATCGCCGCTGGTCATCGAGGGACCCCATTGTTCCATTTTTCGCTCTATTTGTAAACTTTAATTCTCTATATTTTTTGATTTCGTGATTGTTGCATGGATTTAATTTAAATTACCTGGATTTTATTGCAAGTCCATGTTGGGGTCCTCGTTAGTGTCGAATACTCCTACATATTCGTGATTAAGGTTCATACATTCTTTGGTTTTGAAAATTTTGCTAATTTTGTAAAACAATAGTTCGATTCTGGATTGAAGTTTGTTTATTCATTGTTCATTGTAGAATATGATTACTTGATATTATTAAAATACTTGTGCATGTTGGACCTTTGCGAGATGCCATTGGTGTTGCCATTAAGATTTGTATAACCTGATCATTGTCTTGGAATTTACTCAGATACATAAATGTCAATATCGATATTTTAAATAAGCTTTAGAGATGAACTGTCATTCCCGACGGTTAGCTGCTGGAATTCTTGATAGTTTGGTTACAATTTTGAACTATTTTATCATATGAGAAATTTGTTTTTACACATCTTGTTCGTATTTTAGTACCACATATACAATTTTAATTTCTTTCTTTAATTATTTTGGTGAATATGATAAGGGAATTCCATTTTCCCTTCTTACTAATGGTTTTCATTTGACATTTCATATTTGTAGATTTTTTTTCAAATGAACTTACAATTCATTCAAGCTGAAATGATCGATTGCACGTACATGTATTGCAATGCAGCAAAGTGAAGTACATCAAAACTATAGTTGACTAGTTCAACGAAGATGAGAAAATCGATTTCAATAACTCTTGTATAGGTTTTCTTGCCCATTTATCGAATCTTCAATTTTCTGCACAGCTCATTCAACAGCTTGTGTTTAGAATGACCAGAAATCCAAAGAGGAATGAATTGTGGTTCAACATATAATGGCACCTCAGATGATTCGAATTGCAAGAGTATGCATTGCTAACTGGTCCAAATTGTGGTCTCATAACGTCACGACAAAGTTGTGGGTTCAATCCAAAACGGTCGCTACATTTCCAAAAAGTACTTATGGGCCCAAAACGGACACCGTGTGCAAAAGTTACGCTCAATTCTTCGTCCGTCGACTCCCCAAGAGTTCTCAATATACAAGCGCTCATTCCTTCGAAAAATGGCCAAAATCACTCGTACGTCACGACGAAGTTATGAGTTCAATCCAAAACGGTCGCTACATTTCCAAAAAGTACTTACGGGCCCAAAACGGACACCGTGTGCAAAAGTTACGCTCAATTCTTCGTACGTCGACAATCCAAGCGTTCCAAATATTCAGGTGCTCATTCTTTCGAAAAATGGTTGAACTCCCCCATACGTCACGATGAAGTGGTGAGTTCAATCCAAAACGGTCGCTACATTTCCAAAAAGTTCTTATGGGCCCAAAACGGACACCGTGTGCAAAAGTTACGCTCAATTCTTCGTCCGCCGACCCTCCAAGCGTTCTCAATATACAAGTGCTTATTCTTTCAAAAAATGGCCAAAATCCCTCGTACATCACGACGAAGTGGTGAGTTCAGTCCAAAATGGTCGCTACATTTCCAAAAAGTTCTTATGGGCCCAAAACGGACACCATGTGCAAAACTTACGCTCAATTCTTCGTCCGTCGACTCTACAAGCGTTCTCAATATACAAGCGCTCATTTCTTTGAAAAATGGCCAAAATCACTCGTACGTCACGACAAAGTTGTGGGTTCAATCCAAAACGGTCGCTACATTTCCAAAAAGTACTTATGGGCCCAAAACGGACACCGTGTGCAAAAGTTACGCTCAATTCTTCGTACGCCGACAATCCTAGCGTTCCAAATATGCAAGTGCTGATTCTTTCGAAAAATGGCTGAACTCCCCCATATGTTAAGACGAAGTGGTGAGTTCAATCCAAAACGGTCGCTGCATTTCCGAAAGGTCTTATGGGCCCAAAACGGACACCATGTGCAAAAGTTACGCTCAATTCTTAGTCCGCCGACTCTCCAAGCGTTCTAAATATGCAAGTGCTCATTCTTTCAAAAAATGGCCAAAATACCTCGTACATCATGATGAAGTGGTGAGTTCAATCCAAAACGGTCGCTACATTTCCAAAAAGTACTTATGGGCCCAAAACGGACACCGTGTACAAAAGTTACGCTCAATTCTTCGTCCGCCGACTATCCAAGCGTTCTCAACATACAAGCACTCATTCCTTCGATAAATGGCCAAAATCACTCGTACATCACGATGAAGTGGTGAGTTCAATCCAAAACGGTCGCCACATTTCAAAAAAGTACTTATGGGCCCAAAACGGACACCGTGTGCAAAAGTTACTCTCAATTCTTCGTACGCCGACAATCCAAGCGTTCCAAATATGCAAGTGCTCATTCTTTCGAAAAATGGTTGAGCTTCCCCATACCTCACGATGAAGTGGTGTGTTCAATCCAAAACGGTCACTACATTTCCAAAAAGTTCTTATGGGCCCAAAATGGACACCACGTGCAAAAGTTGCGCTAAATTCTTCGTCCGCCGACTCTCCAAGCATTCTAATTATGAAAGTGCTAATTCTTTTGAAAAATGGCCAAAATCCCTCGTACGTCACGACGAAGTGGTGAGTTCAATCCAAAACGGTCGCTCCATTTCCAAAAAGTTCTTATGGGCCCAAAATGGACACCGTGTGCGAAAGTTACGCTGAATTCTTCGTCCGCCGACTCTCCAAGCATTCTAAATATGCAAGTGCTAATTCTTTTGAAAAATTGCCAAAATCCCTCGTACGTCACGACGAAGTGGTGAGTTCAATCCAAAACAGTCGCTACATATCCAAAAAGTTCTTATGGGCACAAAACGGACACCGTGTATAAAAGTTATACTCAATTCTTCGTCCGCCGACTCTCCAAGCGTTCTCAATATACAAGCGCTCATTCCTTCGATAAATGGCCGAAATCACTCGTACGTCACGATGAAGTCGTGAGTTCAATCCAAAACTGTCGCTACATTTCCAAAAAGTACTTACGGGCCCAAAACGGACACCGTGTGCAAAAGTTACGCTCAATTCTTCGTACGCCGACAATCCAAGCATTCCAAATATGCAAGTGCTCATTCTTTCGAAAAATGGTTGAGCTTCCCCATACATCACGATGAAGTGGTGAGTTCAATCCAAAACCGTCACTACATTTCCAAAAAGTTCTTATGGGCCCAAAACGGACACCGTGCGCAAAAGTTACGCTCAATTCTTCGTCCGCCGACTCTCCAACCGTTCTCAATATTCAAGCGCTCATTCCTTCAAAAAATGGCCAAAATCACTTGTACGTCACGACGAAGTGGTGAGTTCAATCCAAAACGGTCGCTACATTTCCAAAAGGTCTTATGGGCACAAAACGGACACCCTGTGCAAAAGTTACGCTCAATTCTTCGTCCGCCGACTCTCCAAGCGTTCTCAATATACAAGCGCTCATTCCTTCGAAAAATGGCCAAAATCACTCGTACGTCACAACAAGGTCGTGAGTTCAATCCAAAACGGTCGCTACGTTTCCAAAAAGTGCTTATGGGCCCAAAACGGACACCGTGTGCAAAAGTTGCACTCAATTCTTCGTACGCCGACAATCCTAGCGTTCCAAATATGCAAGTGCTCATTCTTTCGAAAAATGACTGAACTCCCCCATACGTCACGACGAAGTGTTGAGTTCAATCCAAAACGGTCGCTACGTTTCCAAAAAGTTCTTATGGGCCCAAAACGGACACCGTGTACAAAAGTTACACTCAATTCTTCGTCCGCGGACTCTCCAAGCGTTCTCAATATACAAGCGGTCATTCCTTCGAAAAATGGCCAAAATCCCTCGTACGTCACGATGAAGTTGTGAGTTCAATCCAAAACGGTCGCTACATTTCCGAAAAGTACTTATGGGCCCAAAACGGACACCGTGTGCAAAAGTTACGCTCAATTCTTCGTACGCCGACTCTCCAAGCGTTCTCAATATACAAGCACTCATTCCTTCGATAAATCGCCAAAATCACTCGTACGTCACGATGAAGTGGTGAGTTCAATCCAAAACGGTTGCTACATTTCCAAAAAGTACTTATGGGCCCAAAACGGACACCGTGTGTAAAAGTCACGCTCAATTCTTCGTACGCCGACAATCCAAGCATTCCAAATATGCAAGTGCTCATTCTTTCAAAAAATGGTTGAGCTCCCCCATACGTCACGAGAAAGTGGTGAGTTCAATCCAAAATGATCGCTGCATTTCCAAAAAGTTCTTATGGGCCCAAAACGGACACCGTTTGCAAAAGTTACGTCCAATTCTTCGTCCGTCGACTCTCCAACCGTTCTAAATATGCAAGTGCTCATTCTTTCGAAAAATGGCCAAAATCCCTTGTACGTCACGACGAAGTGGTGAGTTCAATCCAAAACGTTCGCGACATTTCCAAAATGTTCTTATGGGCCCAAAACGGACACCGTGTGCGAAAGTTACGCTCAATTCTTCGTCCGCCGACTCTCCAAGCATTCTAAATATACAAGTGCTAATTCTTTTGAAAACTTACCAAAATCCCTCGTACATCACGACGAAGTGGTGAGTTCAATCCAAAACGGTCGCTACATTTCCAAAAAGTTCTTATGGGCCCAAAATGGAAAACGTATACAAAAGTTACTCTCAATTCTTCGTCCGTCGACTCTCCAAGCGTTCTCAATATTCAAGCGCTCATTCCTCTGATAAATGGCCAAAATCACTCATACGTCACGATGAAGTGGTGAGTTCAATCCAAAACGGTCGCTACATTTCCAAAAAGTACTTCTGGGCCCAAAACGGACACCGTGTACAAAAGTTACGCTCAATTCTTCGTACGCCGACAATCCTAGCATTCCAAATATGCAAGTGCCCATTCTTTCAAAAAATGGCTGAACTCCCCCATATGTTACGACGAAGTGGTGAGTTCAGTCCAAAACGATCGCTACATTTCCAAAAGGTCTTATGGGCCCAAAACGGACACCATGTGCAAAAGTTACGCTCAATTCTTCGTCTGCCGTCTCTCCAAGCGTTCTAAATATGCAAGTGCTCATTCTTTCGAAAAATGGCCAAAATCTCTCCTACGTCACGACGAAGTGGTGAGTTCAATCCAAAACGGTGGCTACATTTCCAAAAAGTTCTTATGGGCCCAAAACGGACACCGTGTGGAAAAGTTACGCTCAATTCTTCATCCGTCGACTCTCCTAGCGTTCTCAATAGACAAGCGCTCAGTCCTTCGAAAAATGGCCAAAGTCACTCGTACGTCACGATGAAGTGGTGAGTTCAATCCAAAACGGTCGCTGCATTTCCAAAAAGTACTTATGGGTCCAAAACGGACACCGCGTGCAAAAGTTGCGCTCAGTTCTTTGTACGCCGACAATCCAAGCGTTCCAAATATGCAAGTGCTCATTCTTTCGAGAAATGGTTGAGCTCCCCCATACGTCACGATGAAGTGGTGAGTTCAATCCAAAACGGTCGCTACATTTCCAAAAAGTTCTTATGGGCCCAAAACGGACACCGTGTGCAAAAGTTACGCTCAATTCTTCGTCCGCCGACTCTCTAATCATTCTAAATATGCAAGTGCTCATTCTTTCGAAAAATGGCCAAAATTCCTTGTACGCACGACGAAGTGGTGAGTTCAATCCAAAACAGTTGCTACATTTCCAAAAAGTTCTTATAGGCCCAAAACGGACACCGTGTGCAAAAGTTACGCTTAATTCTTCGTTCGTCGACTCTCCAAGCGTTCTAAATATACAAGCGCCCATTCCTTCGAAAAATGGCCAAAATCACTCGTACCTCACGACGAAGTCGTGTGTTCAATCCAAAACGGTTGCTACATTTCCAAAAACGTACTTATGGGCCCAAAACGGACCCCGTGTGCAAAAGTTACGCTCAATTCTTCGTACGCCGACAATCCTAGCGTTTCAAATATACAAGTGCTCATTCTTTGGAAAAATGGTTGAACTCTCCCATACGTCACGTCGAGGTGGTGAGTTCAATCCCAAACGGTCGCTACATTTCCAAAAAGTTCTTATGGGCCCAAAACGGACACCGTGTGCAAAAGTTAGGCCCAATTCTTCGTCCGCCGTCTCTCCAAGCGTTCTCAATATACAAGTGCTTATTCTTTCAAAAAATGGCCAAAATCCCTCGTACGTCACGACGAAGTGATGAGTTCAAACCAAAACGGTCGCTACATTTCCAAAAAGTTCTTATGGCCCCAAAACGGACACCGTGTGCAAAAGTTACGCTCAATTCTTCGTACGCCAACAATCCAAGCGTTCCAAATCTGCAAGTGCTCATCCTTTCGAAAAATGGTTGAACTCTCCCATACGTCACGACGAAGTGGTGAGTTCAATCCAAAACGGTCGCTACATTTTCAAAAAGTTCTTATGGGCCCAAAACGGACACCGTGTGCAAAAGTTACGCTCAATTCTTCGTCCGTCGACGCTCCAACCTTTCTAAATATGCAAGCGCTCATTCTTTCGAAAAATGGCCAAAATCCCATGTACGTCACGATGAAGTGGTGAGTTCAATCCAAAACGGTCGCTACATTTCCAAAAAGTTCTCATGGGCCCAAACCGGACACCGTGTGCCAAAGTTACGCTCAATTCTTCGTCCGCCGACTCTCCAAGCGTTCTCAATATACAAGCGCTCATTCCTTCAAAAAATGGCCAAAATCGCTCGTACGTCACGACGAAGTGGTGAGTTCAATCCAAAACGGTCGCTACATTTCCAAAAAGTACTTATGGGCCCAAAACGGACACCGTGTGCAAAAGTTACGCTCAATTCTTCGTACGCCGACAATCCAAGCGTTCCAAATATGCAAGTGCTCATTCTTTCAAAAATAGTTGAACTCCCCCATACGTCACAATGAAGTGGCGAGTTCAATCCAAAACGGTCGCTACATTTCCAAAAAGTTCTTATGTGCCCAAAACGGACACCGTGTGCAAAAGTTACGCTCAATTCTTCGTCCGCCGACTCTCCAAGCGTTCTCAATATACAAGCGCTCATTCCTTCAAAAAATGGCTTAACTCCCCCATACGTCACAATGAAGTGGCGAGTTCAATCCAAAACGGTCGCTACATTTCCAAAAAGTTCTTATGTGCCCAAAACGGACACCGTGTGCAAAAGTTACGCTCAATTCTTCGTCCGCCGACTCTCCAAGCGTTATCAATATAAAAGCGCTCATTCCTTCGAAAAATGGTCAAAATCACTCTTACGTCACGACGAAGTCGTGAGTTCAACCCAAAATGGTCGCTACATTTCCAAAAAGTACTTGTGGGCACAAAACGAACACCGTGTGCAAAAGTTTCGCTCAATTCTTCGTACGCCGACAATCCAAGCGTTCCAAATATGCAAGTGCTCATTCTTTTGAAAAATGGTTGAACTCCCCCGTACGTCACGACGAAGTGATGAGTTCAATCCAAAATGGTCGCTACATTTCCAAAAAGTTCTTATGGGCCCAAAACGGACACCGTGTGCAAACGTTACGCTCAATTCTTCGTGCGCCGACTCTCCAAGCGTTCTAAATATGCAAGTGCTCATTCTTTTCGAAAAATGGCCAAAATCCCTTGTACATCACGATGAAGTGGTGAGTTCAATCCAAAATGGTCGCTACATTTCCAAAAAGTTCTTATGGGCCCAAAACGGACACCGT
>NW_019256283.1:0-1137 GCF_002742605.1 Olea europaea var. sylvestris | reverse complement strand
GTGCATTATTAGTTACTGATAAAAACATTGAATATTTTGTTGTTAAAGTTCTCCTAAAAGTTTTAGGAAATTTTTGTGTCCTACTAGTTACTCGATATAGTTATTCATAGTTTCCACTGTTTGTTGTAGATTTACTAATTAATTTATCCTCCATACTTTTCTCTTAGGTACGAACACCTGATTTTAGTTGCAGGAGGCATAGGAATTTCTCCTTTCCTTGCTATCCTGAGTGATATTCTCCACCGTATTAACGATAGCAAGCCTTGTCTGCCAAGAAATGTGTTGATAGTATGGGCCGTAAAAACATCAAAAGAGCTTCCACTACTTCAAACAGTCGATATGAAGTCTATCTGTCCATTTTTTCCTGATGCATTGAACCTTGAGATTCAAACCTACGTTACTCGACAAAAAGAACCGTCATTGGTAATTGCACACATCTTTTTTGTTCTAACATTACTGTATCTTCATATGTCAATCAGTCAATAGATTGATTCGATGCACTAATTGCAGGAAGAGGGCCATGTTATAGAACCTGTTAATTCTTCCGACTTCCCTGCCTCCAAGAAATGTGGAATGTCTGTGTTGGTTGGTACTGGACACGTTTTATGGTCGGGACTATACGTTATAGTGTCTACACTGGGTTTGGTGATTACTGTCT
Organism: Olea europaea var. sylvestris; assembly: GCF_002742605.1. Taxonomy (NCBI): domain Eukaryota; kingdom Viridiplantae; phylum Streptophyta; class Magnoliopsida; order Lamiales; family Oleaceae; genus Olea; species Olea europaea. The sequence continues at coordinate 479 of NW_019256283.1, read as the reverse complement.
ATTTGTTAAATTTCTTGTACATAAAACCTTACAACATCTACTACTGGTGGTATAAGGGTCTTTTACTCGTAGCATGCATGACCATTAGCGTTGTCCTTTTTGGGGGTATCGTAATTGGTTTATGGCATATTTGGGAAAGAAAAACTTCATACAATGAGGAATGTGAGAATTCCACAAAGACCAGCAGCATTGTGCATCCAAAAGAGACACGGATACATAAAAAAACTGGGCAGGAACAGTATCTCAACATTATTCGGTATGGTCAAAGACCCGACTTCAGCGGTATGTTCCAAGATCTGTCTTTGTTTTACTCGGCTTTTCTTTCATTATCCTCTTTTTGTGATGGTAAATGCACCCACCCTGTCCAATCCCATCCAGCAAATCCATTTTGAGACAGTGCTTGAGACTTGAGAATGCAATTTTTATTGACACTACTTCTCCCCTCTATGCTGCAGAAATTTTTGGGTCAATGGCAGAGC
>NW_019256282.1:0-1137 GCF_002742605.1 Olea europaea var. sylvestris | reverse complement strand
GACGAATGATGTAGAGATAAAAGAATTGGTAGCCCCAGAATCAAAAAGTACATAAGCAGGTACATTAGATAATAACAGAATACTTGTTTGCATAATTTATAGTGTTAGACTAACAACCAAGGGGCGGATTTGGAAAAATGTGTAGTCCTAGGTAAAAAAGAACAAAAGCAAGTGTGTTAAAATATTAAATAATTTAGTACCTGCTATCACATTCGGATCCTGCTCCACCTCATGCTGATTTAGTGCGAAAACTCGGGCCTTTCCTTTCTTGTTCTTGTCCTGATCATCATCCTTCCTTTTTGGTGGCTCTGTACAGTTGAGAGCAATGTGCCCTGGCTTACCACATCGAAATCACATGTTCTTCCCGAGTAAGCATTCACCCCTGTGGAGTTTATTACACTTAGGACACGGTGTAATATTCTCACTCGCTCCACCAATACGAACTCCTGTGTTTGGCCTTTTACTCTGCCAATTACGTCTGTCCTTGTTTGGATCATTCCACTTTCTTTTTCCCGATGACTCCTTACTCTGCTGGGCATACTGTTCAAATGAGGTCCTCTGATATGAAATAGCATGAGCCCTCTCCAACATTTCACGATATGAGGTGAAACGATGGGACATAATGATCATGCCGATCTCAGGGCGCAGTCCATTCTCGAACCTCCTAATCTGCTTAACTTCTGTATCCACCAAGTGCGGGGCATACCTTGAGAGCTGCTCAAACTGTCTTTCATAATCAGTAAGTGACATACTCCCTTGTCTGAGCTGTAAAAATTCTGATTCCTTGAAGTCTCTCAAAGCCTGTGGGAAATATTTTGCCATCACTTCATCTTTAAACTGCTCCCAAGTTAGATTACGTTGCTGCTCTTCCGTCCTTGTACGTGAAACAGATTCCCACCAGTGACCAACTGCTCCAATCAACATAAATTCTGCACATAATACTTTCTATGCATCCGTACAAACAATGTGTCGAAATATGCGCTCCAGGCCTCTTATCCACTCTTCGACAACCAGTGGTTCAGAATAACGTCGCAAGTGGAAGGCTTGTAGCTATGAAACTGCTCAACCACTGAGACAGCTCCAGGGGCAAAATGCGGTGCATTCTGCTGTGGCGGTGCATTTTGTGGTGGAGGTGCT
>NW_019256281.1:0-1137 GCF_002742605.1 Olea europaea var. sylvestris | reverse complement strand
ATGTTGAGGTCTCGGAAAGCTCAACGTTATAAAAGGATAGGTGCTCCTTATTTGTAAGTCACTGAAAGCTTTATAGAAGGTTGGATTGCACCATAAGTCAATCACATTTAGTAAAAAAGGCCTTACTTGTGACGGAAAACTTGGTAACGGGGGACATAGATCGTGATTGGATCGAACCTCCATAACACATCATTTGCATTCTCTATCCCTTTCTCTTGTTATCTTTCAAAGTTATCTTGCTTGCTCCTTATTTTATTTGCAAATTGTTTTTATTAGCGCTTATTATTGAAAAATATTTAAATACCCAATTCACCCCCTCCCCTCCCCCCCCATTCTTGGTTAGTCATTCTTGAGCTTTCATAAATTTTTGATTTGTGACCTCGGAATAATTTGTGACTAATTAATTTGATTATATGTGACCTATAATTGTGTATCTGTGATCATAAATTCTATAACTGTGAGTTTATTATATTTACTTGATAAATATTTTTAATTAATTAAATATTTTTGAATTTTGAATTTCCAAACTATATACATGATTTTTGAATTAGTGTAAGTAATACACCTGTGTTATTAATTTTTCTCTTAAGGCTATGGGTCTAGACCCACCTAAACCTATAAAATATTTAAATGGACAACCCAGCAAGGCTAAGTGTGTGTTTGGAAGAGCTTTTTTGGCCCAAAGATTACTTAAAAGTAGAGATAACAATTCGAACTATCAAAATTGAAAATCGCAATTAACCGAACATAATGGGACGAAAAAATCGAACCGATTGTGCAATTGGGTGGATATAGTATTTGATTTTAATGATTTGATTTCGAGGCGGGACGGGGCAGGCATGGTATTTACGCCATCGACCCGCATCGAATTGATTACCCATTAAAAAATAATAATAATTGAGTAATTGGGCTTTCCATTATTTTTTCTATTATAATCTGTCTAGCCCAAAATTTATGGCCCATTACCGACCGGTTAAGTAACCTAACCCAATTACCCACTAACCCTACCACAAAGAAGTTGGAAAATTGGAATCAAATTCAACATTAGATTAGCTGCCTGCTTCTCTAAATCTCTATAGTGCCGTCCCCAATTTTTTCTTCTCCACGTCATGTTCTTTAGCGCTCGCCATCGCCATC
>NW_019256280.1:0-1137 GCF_002742605.1 Olea europaea var. sylvestris | reverse complement strand
CAAAAGTTACTCTCAATTCTTCGTACGCCGACAATCCAAGCATTCCAAATATGCAAGTGCTCAAACTTTTGAAAAATGGCCGACATCCCTCATACATCACGACGAAGTGGTGAGTTCAATCCGAAATGGTAGATACATTTCCAAAAAGTACTTATGGTCCCAAAATGGACACCGTGTGCAAAAGATACGCTCAATTCTTTGTACGCCGACAATCCAAGCGTTCCAAATATGTAAGTGTTCATTCTTTCGAAAAATGGCCGAAATCCCTAGTACGTCGCGATGAAGTTGTGAGTTAAATCCAAAACGGTCGCCACATTTTCAAAAAGGACTTACGGGCCCAAAACGGACACCGGGTGCAAAAGTTACGTTCAATTCTTCGTACGCCGAAAATCCAAGCGTTCCAAATATGCAGGGGCTCACACTTTCGAAAAATGACCGAAATTCCTCATACGTCACGACGAAGTGGTGAGTTCAATCCAAAACGGTCGCTACATTTCCAAAAAGGACTTACGGGCCCAAAATGGACATCGGGTGCAAAAGTTATGCTCAATTCTTCGTACGCCGACAATCCAAGCGTTCCAAATATGCAAGTGCTCAAACTTTCGAAAAATTGCAGAAATCCCTCATACGTCACGACGAAGTGGTGAGTTCAATCCAAAACGGTCGCTACATTTCCAAAAAGTACTTATGGTCCCAAAACGGACATCGGGTGCAAAAGTTGCGCTCAATTCTTCGTATGTCGACAATCCAAGCGTTCCAAATATGCAAGTGCTCAAACTTTCAAAAAATGGCCAAAATCCCTCATACGTCACGACAAAGTGGTGAGTTCAATCCAAAACGGTCGCTACATTTCCAAAAAGGACTTACGGGCCCATAATGGACACCGACTGCTAAAGTTACTCTCAATTCTTCGTTCGCCGACAATCCAAGCGTTCCAAATATGGAAGTGCTCATTCTTTTCAAAAATGGCCGAAATTCCTCGTACGTCACGATGAAGTTGTCAGTTAAATCCAAAACGGTCGCTACATTTCCAAAAAGGACTTATGAGCCCAAGACGGACACCGGGTGCAAAAGTTACGCTCAATTTCTCGTACGCCGACAATCCAAGCGTTCCAAATATACAAGTGCTCACACTTT
>NW_019256279.1:0-1137 GCF_002742605.1 Olea europaea var. sylvestris | reverse complement strand
AATTTTTGCTCATTCCAACACCTTCGAAAAAATGACGAAATCGCCCCCGCGCGATTTTTGTTTCCCATCAATCAGTCAAATTTGAGCCGATTCCGACACCGTCGCGAATAATGACAAAATTGCCCCTGGCGCGATTTTTGTTTCCCATCAATCAGTCAACTTTTAGCCGATTCTGACATCGTCACGAAAACTGACGAATTTGCCCCTGCGTGATTTTTGATTCCCATCCATCGGTCAAATTTTAGCCGATTTCCACACCGTCGCGAAAAATGACGAAACTGACCACGACGCGATTTTTGTTTCCCATCAATCAGTCAAATTTTAGCCGATTCCGACACCGTCACGAAAAATGACGAAATTGCCCCTGCGCGATTTTTATTTCCCATCAATCAGTCAAATTTTAGCTGATTTCGACACTGTCGCGAAAAATGACGAAATTGCCACCGGCGCGATTTTTGTTTCCGATCAATCTGTCAAATTTTTGCTATTCCAACACCTTCGAAAAAATGACGAAATCGCCCCCGCGCGATTTTTGTTTCCCATCAATCAGTCAAATTTTAGCCGATTCCGACACCGTCGCGAAAAATGACAAAATTGCCCCCGGCGCGATTTTTGTTTCCCATCAATCAGTCAACTTTTAGCCGATTCTGACATTGTCACCAAAAATGACGAATTTGCCCCTGCGTGATTTTTGATTCCCATCCATCGGTCAAATTTTAGCCGATTTCAACACCGTCGCGAAAAATGACGAAATCGCCCCCGCGCGATTTTTGTTTCCCATCAATCAGTCAAATTTTAGCCGATTCCGACACCGTCGCGAAAAATGACGAAATCGCCCCCGCGCGATTTTTGTTTCCCCTCAATCAGTCAACTTTTAGCCGATTCCGACTCCGTCACGAAAAATGACGAATTTGCCCCTGCGTGATTTTTGATTCCCATCCATCGGACAAATTTTAGCCGATTTCGACACCGTCGCGAAAAATTATGAAATCGCCCCCGACGCGATTTTTGTTTCCCATCAATCAGTCAAATTTTAGCCGATTCCGACTCCGTCACGAAAAATGAAGAAATTGCCCCAGGCGCGATTTTTGTTTTCCATTAATCAGTCAAATTTATCCGATTTCGACACCGTCGCGA
>NW_019256278.1:0-1137 GCF_002742605.1 Olea europaea var. sylvestris | reverse complement strand
TGAACAAACCCGAAGTTATCATGAAATCAAAAACCTATTTTCATTGGGCCGATTCCAATCGAATTAGACTAGCAATTCGCATAAAAATGAACAAACCCAATGTTATCAAGAAATAAAAAACATTTTTGTTGGCTCGATTCCAATCGAATTAGACTTGTAATTCGCCAAAAATGTACAAACTCGAAGTTATCAAGAAATTAAAAACCACTTATCATTCGGTTGATTCCAATCGAATTCGACTAGCAATTCGCCAAAAACGAATGAACCCAAAGTTATCTTGAAATCAAATACCACTTTTTGTTGGCTAGATTCCAATCGAATTGGACTCAAAATTTGTCAAAAATGAATAAACCCGAAGTTATCATGAAATCAAAAATCACATTTCGTTGGCTCAATTCCAAACGAATTAAAATTGCAATTCGCCAAAAAATGAAAAAACCTGAAGTTATCATGAAATCAAAAACCACTTTTCGTTGGCTCGATTCCAATCAAATTAGACTAGCAACTCGCCAAAAACGAACAAACCCGAAGTTATCATGATATCAAATACCCCTTTTCATTGGCTCGATTCCAATCGAATCAGCCAAAAACAAATATTCCCGAAGTTACCATGATATAAAAAACCGCTTTTCATTGGCTCCATTCTAATCGAATTTGACTAGCAACTTCCTAAAAACGAATAAACCCGAAGTTATCTTGAAATTAAATACCACTTTTCATTGGCTCGATTCGCATCGAATTAGACCTACAATTCGCCAAAAATGAACGAACCCGAAGTTATCATGAAATCAAAAACTACTTTTCGTTGGCTCGATTTCAATCGAATTAGACTTGGAATTCGCTAAAAATGAACAAACCTGAACAGTCATGAAATCAAAAACAACTTTTCGTTTGCTCGATTCCAATCAAATTAGAATAGCAATTAGCCAAAAACAAACAAACTCGAAGTTATCATGATATCAAATACCACTTTTCATTAGCTCGATTCCAATCAAATTAGACTAGCAATTCGCCAAAAATGAATATTCCCGAAGTTACCATGAAATAGAAAAATCGCTTTTCATTGGGTCGATTCCAATCGAATTAGACTAGCAATTCGCCAAAAACGAACAAACCCGAATTTATCATGTAATCAAA
>NW_019256277.1:0-1137 GCF_002742605.1 Olea europaea var. sylvestris | reverse complement strand
CCCCCCTCCTGGATGGGATATTTTGATTCACATTTTTCAATTTATTAGGGTGATATTTTATTTACTATGATCATTTTGTTTGCTGTTGGGATGAATATAGTACTTTTTTAATTTTAAAATTATAACAATGATAAATTTAAAACAAATTAGATATAAAAAAGTGGTGTGTGAGCCTATTTGAGCCCCATTTTTTGGATAAGAATGCATTTCGGAATAGGAGATTGATAGAGAATTATGTGCAGTTAAAAAATAAGAAAAAGTTTTGGGTTTATGGCAGCTTGTTTGAGAGCGATTTTTTGCCTCAAAAATTGATTTTTTGATCGTTATTTCACTATTTTAGCCGTTATATTTGACTTCTTCTTTCACATGTGGACCATGCTTTTCTCTTCACGATCAAAAAATCAATTATCAAAATCACTCCCAAACAAACTCTGAATAATATTATTTTATTAAAGAATGTGTAGTTGAAAAGAAAATAGAGAACAATATTGGAATATAATGTAGATGAATGTAGTACTTTTTTAAAATTCTAAAGGCGATAGATTTATAGTGAGTTAGATATATAAGAATGGCGGATGAAATTAGCGGCTTCTTTTTGCTATTAATAGTGCACGTGTTTTCACTCATACCTCCCTCATAGTTGATAAACACACCTACCTATTGGATTGTACTCGTCCTCGTATCTAGGTCAAATATTTTTGTAACTATTGAAATCTGGCTGAATACGTTAACTTCTGTTGATCTTTCCCTCTGTTCTTCTATGGACCTTTTTATGGGTATTTAATTCCGTTCTCATCTTTCTTATTGACGAGTGTGAATTGACTATAATCTTCTTGCCAATGTGATATTTCAATCCCGTTGAAGGAGCAAATCGAGGTCGCTCTCCACCACCAAGGTGACATTATGTTCAAAATGTTCGATTTGACCAATGTTTCAAGTATAAAACTTACTCAAATTAACAATGTTGAGAAAAATGAAGGGAAATCTGAAAACTTAATGAACTCCAAAGCACGAAAAACGTTATCTTTTAAGAAATGTTTCTCCCCTATCCAACAAAGTCACAACTGGGATATGATAGAAAATCTCTCTCAGGATACAATGGAGGCATTTGATTCAAATTGTGACTATTTGATCAAA
>NW_019256276.1:0-1137 GCF_002742605.1 Olea europaea var. sylvestris | reverse complement strand
CAATGTATTTCTTCAAACAACTTAGAACTAACATGTTCAGAATGAGAAAATGGCAATTTGTTCTATTTTCCTAATTGACAACTCTCACATAGAGTAGTCCTTTTATTTGTACTAGTGCTTTTAATTAAACTCTTAGAATTTAGAAAGTTGGCAGTTGACATGTGTGGATGCCCAAGCCTTTGATGCCATACCTCATTTGTGGTACTAGTGAGCCTATTTGAGAAGTGAGCTTCATGGTGAGTGACAAATTGTACAGATCACCCTTGCGATGACCCATCATTAGTATTCGTCTTGTTTTTCGCTCCTTAACATTGAAATTTGCATTAGAGAACTCACAATTAAAAGGAAATTGATCCAGGAGTTGACTAACTGAAAGTAAATTACAAGCCAAAGAAAGAACAAACAGAACATCACACAACATTAATTTTTCTTTACTATTTTTACTGTTGTGTCCCCAACGGCTTCAATGGAAAGGGCGTGCTCATTACCAATGAGAACTCAATCAGTTCCCAGGTATGAGCGTAAATTGAACAAAAGTTTGGAGTTACCTGCCATGTGATTCAAAAAGCCTGTAACAGTGGTCTATTTCGTATCTTGTACAGATGTATCAAGTATGAGAGCAGCAAGAGCATGATGAATTTCTTCGACACTAAATTTCTTTATCTTTGAATCAACAGATGGACACAATATGTCCAAGTTTGTCACAAATCTGACTTTTTCATAGCGATATTTTTCACGCTCTGTAATAGTCATTCGACGAAAATGAGTTCCTTCAATGTGGATAGGTCCAAACCTCCATTTTTCATTTTGACTTCCAGAGGTATTTGTGTTTGAGGGTTGGAACCCCTAGCTTTGAGAGGTGAAAACATGACCAAATCAACAATTTCAATCCCTTGCTGACCAGCAAAACGATAGTTATTATCACGTTGATTCTTTTTTCATTGGACGTAGAATGCAAAATGTTGAGGTTCATGCCATTGAACACATTTTTCAAACCCTTGGGATAAGGAAACTACCTCTAAGTAACAGGCATAGGTGGTTTCAACATTGTGGTGGTGAAGGTCTCATAACTCGGACCTAGACTTGTGAGGAGAGAGTAGACCTTCTCTCGATCTTGTACAGGACGACCAATTGCTA
>NW_019256275.1:0-1137 GCF_002742605.1 Olea europaea var. sylvestris | reverse complement strand
GTTTGTGCCCCGACTCCAATTTCTGGGGCCATTTCCAATCAACCTGCCAAATTTCGACCCATTCTGACACAGTCGCGAAAAATGACGAAATTACCCCTAGTGCGATTTTGCGTTGTTAATTTTGTGTCCAACACATCTTCAACCTGACGTAATTGAAATTAATTATTCGGAAGCCTAAACGAAGGAATGTGGCTAATATCCCATGATCCCCAATCTGTGCCCCGAGTCAAATTTCTGGGTCCGTTTCCAATCAACCTACCAAATTTCGGACCATTCCGACACCTTCGCGACAAATGACGAAATTGCCCCTGGCGCTGTTTTGCGTAGTTAATTTTTAGTCTAACACTTCTTCAACATGACTTAATTAATACGAAAATTAATTACTTGGGAGCCTAAACGAAGGAATTTGGCTGAAATCCCGTGATCCCGGGTCTGTGCCCCGAATCCAATTTTTGGGGCCGTTTCCAATCAACCAGCAAAATTTTGGCCCATTCCGACACTGTCGCGACAAATGACGAAATTGTCCATGGTTCGGTTTTTCATTGTTAACTTTCTGTCCAACACATATTCAACCTGACATAATTAATACAGAAATTAATTATTCGGAGGCCTAAACGAAGGAATTTTGGTAAAATACCGTGATCCCAGGTCTGTGCCCCGAGTCCAATTTCTCGGGCCATTTCCAATCAATCTGCCAAATTTCGGCTCTTCCGACACCGTCGTGACAAATGACGAAATTGCCCCTGGTGTGATTTTTCTTTGTTAATTTTCTGTCCAACACTTCTTCAAGCTGACATAATTAGTACTGAAATTAATTAATTTGTGGCCTAAACGATGAAATTTGGCTAAAATCCCGTCATCCCGGGTCTGTGCCCTGACTCCAATTTTTGGGGCCGTTTCCAATCAACCAGCTAAATTTCGGCCCATCCCGACAACGTCGTAAAAAGTGACTAAACTGCCCCTGGTGCGATTTTACGTTGTTAATTTTCTGTCCAACACATCTTCAACCTGACATAGTTAATACAAAAATTAATTATTCGGAGACCTAAACGAAGGAATTTGGCTAAATTCCCGTGATCCCGGGTCTGTTCCCCGAGTCCAATTTCTGGGGCCGTTTCCAATCAACCTGCCGAATTT
>NW_019256274.1:0-1137 GCF_002742605.1 Olea europaea var. sylvestris | reverse complement strand
AAAAAAAAAACATTTTGTAATCTCTTTACTCATGAAATGTTTCATATTCCATCATATCCTTATCCCACTCTAATGTAGAAGCAATTTTGAATTTTCCTAAACTTAATATACATCTTTAAAAACAATTTGTGCAAATCAAATCAATTCATAGTTTATCAATAAACCTTAAAAGGTTGTTAGGTACATATTTTTTCAAGGAAAAATGATTTTTTTTAAGAAATTGTAGTTAAAAAGTGGGTACAAATAGTGGATCCAATAGAATGTTTAGTTGAAAATGATTTTTGAGAAGAATAATCTTAAAAAATCTTTGACAAAAAAGCCTTTAGGGAGTCTAAAGTCTAAAGCAAGTGTGAGCCAGGTCAAGTTTGAATCATATATAAATTTGGAGAAAATTTCTTGAAAATGATCTGAGTAGACGGAGTAGTCATTGAAATAATTTAACTTCCACGTTTACACACTTTAAATCTAAATAATAGGAGCATGTTTGGCCCTGCTTCTTCAAAAGAGGTCAGCTTATTAACATTATCTCTCTTGAAACTCTTGAAATAAGAAAAGAGTATATATTTTTGGACTTTTAAGCTTAGCCAAATTTGCTCTAATTTTGGCCCTTTTTAGTATAGCTAAAAATTAACATTTTGGTAGATTTTGATAAAAGTTAATTAAATATAAAATTGAAAAGGTGATAAAAATTATGAATCTCAAAAAATGTGATTAAAATTAATATTGACTTCAATCTAAATATTTGTCAACTCTTAAGCTATACCATACAGGGACTTAATCCCAATATGAACTGCCTCGGCCATGTCGGCACCAATATGAATTTTTATAAAAGAAAATATTCGATAACCCATCATTAAACGCATGAAAATGAGCCTTTGGGGTCAAAATCACTTATAAAAACTATTGAAATTTGATTTTGACAAAAGCTTACATTATCTCAAACAATCCCATCAGTTGCCCTAGACTACATCATATATATCATAATCTGAGTCAGCTGAAATGGAAAGAGATACAGTATTCGCGATGCAACAACGAAGTTGGAATTTGGTGGCCATAACACAATTTTGACTTTTATTATGTATGATGAGATGATAATGTGTTTTTCTTATTAGATAGAGCTTCTTGAAACCTATACAG
>NW_019256273.1:32572-34226 GCF_002742605.1 Olea europaea var. sylvestris | reverse complement strand
GCTAAATATAGTGGCCATAGAAGAGCCAGTAATTGGCAAAAGAATAATTAAGGATTCTTGAATGAGTTCTAAGCAACAAGAGCGAATGGCCGATATTCAGGCCTTCAAAGTCAAATTAATGGCTTTCAATAAAAAATGCAAGGACAAGGCAAAAGAAGAGTCAGCCCTGAAAGTGCTGAAAGACAAATTAGCAGTATTCGAATTGGAACAAAGTATTGGCCGAGAAGTCAACAAGGTGGATTGTTTAGAAGAAGAAGTGCTTACAAAGGAGCTGGAAGATGATGTAATGCGGATCATCAAGCCTGGATACGCTCAAGCGCAAGACCCTCTGATTAAAGTAAATATTGGTAATGAAGGAGAAGATCGTCCAACCTTCATCAGCCAGATGCTCGACCAAGAGGTTAGTGATAAATTAGTCGCTTTGTTAAAGGAGTATAAAGATTGTTTTGTTTGGGAATATGAACAAATGCCTGGTTTAGATAGAGATTTAGTGAAACATAGATTACCAACTAAGCCTAATTTTAAACCTCATAGGCAACCTCCCAGACGTTTTGCTCATAATGTACTCCCTGAGATTAAGAAAGAGATAGAGCGATTATTAAAAGCAGACTTTATTAGAACAGTCAGGTATGTCGAATGGTTGTCCAATATCGTGCTAGTACTAAAAAAGAATGGTAAACTAAGGGTGTGCATAGACTTTAGAAATTTAAACATAGCCACGCCCAAAGATGAGTATCCAATGCCCACTGTAGATTCTTTAGCAGACTCAACTGTCGGACACGTTATGTATTCTTTCATGGATGGGTATTCAGGATACAATCAAATTTATATAACCGAGGAAGACATATACAAAACTGCCTTTAGATGCCCTGGGTCTCTAGGATGTTTCGAATGGGTAGTTATGTCTTTCGGCCTAAAAAATGTAGGAGCAACTTATCAAAGGGCAATGAATTTAATTTTTCATGATATGATAGGCAAGTTTGTTGAAGTGTTTGTAGACGATATAGTGGTCAAATCCATTAAAGAAGATGATCATTTCGAACAGTTAAGATGTTCATTTGAGCGAATGAAGCAATATAAACTAAAGTTGAATCCTTGAAATGTGCATTTGGTGTTAATGCAGGAAATTTTCTTAGTTTTTTGGTACACAAAAGAGGGATCGAACTTGATAAAAATAAAGCGAAGGCCATTCTAGAGGCCAAATCACCTAGCAACCAAAAAGAATTGCAAAGATTTCTAGGCCAAGTAAACTTTTTAAGACGCTTTATTTCTAACTGTGCAGGGCGAACTAAAGTTTTTTCGCCACTTTTAAAGCTGAAAAATCAAGACGAATTCGTCTGGAAAGAAGAACATCAAAAGGTTTTTGAAGCCTGAAGACATATTTATCAAATCCACCAGTGTTGGTATTACCAATCCAAGGACGGCCAATGAAAGTGTATGTATCGGTTGAAAAAGAATCAAATAGCTAGAATGGTCGCGCAAGAAAACCAAATTGATGAAGAGAGGGCGATTTACTACTTGAGTAGACGGTTAACAAAATGTAAATGTAATTACTCTGCCAAAAACCTCAAGGTTGCCTGAAGACATGTTTTTTCGCCACTACTTGAGTAGCCTGAAGACATGTAAATGTAAGCTACTTGGGTGTTGTATTTCG
>NW_019256273.1:19835-24033 GCF_002742605.1 Olea europaea var. sylvestris | reverse complement strand
AGTGTCAAATATGACATGTTGCCCAAAGATTTTGGCAAGAACCCACTAAAGACGTTGCAACTCAAGTTCACAATTTCAACTCTGGACGCTATGGATTTCTTGAAGAGCTCATCTAAAGGACCGGATAACTTGTTCTGTTGAACATAAAAGCCCACGAGATTTATCATACTTGAAAGTGACGCAGGAAGCCCACCAGTTAGTGCATTAGAGCTCAAATCTAAATGAGTAAGCCCTCTCAAGTTCCCAAAACTAGTTGGAAGTGAACCAGTTAACATATTGGAAGTCAAATTCAGTTTCACCAAGCCACTTAATTGACCAAGGCTTTCAGGAATTGAGCCTGTAAGCTTGTTATTTCCCAAGTACATGCCTTGCAGCAGAACAGAGTTGCCAAATTCCTGAGGAATATTACCTGTCAGCAAGTTCCCAGACAGATCCAAAGTCGTGAGATTAGATAACTGTGCTAAAGATCTCGGAATCTCCCCGGAGAGCATGTTGTTGCTTAACAGAAGATCCACAATTACCACACAGCTTCCAAGTTCTTCCGGGATTAAGCCAGTCAATCTGTTAAATGAAAGATCATAAACTCCGTGATGCTGAACATAGCTTGAATCAGGAATATTATAAATCTGGTGAAAATACTTTGACACTTTGGAGGGAATATTCCCGTGGAGATTATTGTAAGAGAGAACCAAACATTGTAACTGAGATAAATCTGAGAGTTCTTCCGGAATGGAGCCATTAAGACTATTGTTCCCCAGATCAAGTGTTGTGAGTGCAGTACAGTTTCCAAGCTCGACGGGAATAGACCCCTCAAGAAAATTCGAGTTCAAATTTAACACAGAAAGAGAACTCAATTTTCCGATCCCCCTGGGAATGGTACCACTCAAATGATTATTACTTAAAACAATGCTCTCACATGATGCAGCATTTCCAATCTCCATTGGAAGGCTGCCCTCTAAGTGATTATTAGCAGCAGAAAACTCGATCAAATTCTGTGAACTCCACAGGCTCGATGGAATAACACCAGTAAAATTATTAGAATCCAACTCAAGAACCATCAAAGGAAGCAAAGAAAGATAATCCGGTATGGAACCAACTATCTGATTATCAAACAAAACTAATTGCGTCAAATTACTACATTTCGCAAAAGTATCATCAATACCTCCAGTGAGAAAATTATTGTCAAGCTCAATCTCTTCAAGTGAAATAGCATTGCAAAGCTCTTTAGGAATATCGCCCGTCAACAAATTGCTGCCCAAACTTATGTGACTCAACAAAGAACAATTGCCAATCTCGGCTGGAATTCGCCCCGAAAATTGATTGTTCGAAAGCAATATAGAATCTACCTGGTTCCATTTGCCAAGCCATAAAGGCAATGGACCTGAAAGTTGGTTCTTTTCCGCAGAAAACGTCATCAATGGCAACTCAGAAAGCTCTTCAGGCAAATCCCCAGAAAGAGAATTGAAAGAAAGCAGCAAGACTTTTAAGTTTTTACACTTGCCGAGCTCAGAAGGTATGGTACCATTAAGATCGGCATCAACAAGATTCAATATAGTCAAATTTCGTAGCTCACCAATGGCTTTCGGAATTGGACATTTTAATGGGTTATCAGACAGGTCAAGCTTGTTTAATAATTTCAATTTCGAGATTGTTTGCGGTACAGGGCCGTTGAAAAAACAAGAAGGCGAAGAAAAAATTTCAAGCTTCGACAGATTGCCAATCTCCGGTGGAAATTGACCAGAAAAATGGTTATTTCCGAAGTAAATCTCAGTGAGCGAAGTGAGTTTTCCAATTTCCGGGGGAATGCTGGATGATAAAGAGTTATTCGACACATCAAAAGAGGATAAAGCCTGAAGTTTAGAGAAGAGACTTGTAGAAAGCGCGCCTGAGAGAAAGTTATTTCCAAGAGCCAGAATTTGAAGTTGAGTCAAGTTTCCTATATGGGGTGGGATTTTTCCGGTGAGGGCATTGCCAGAGAGGTCAAGAGAAGAGAGTTTTACCAAGTTTCCGAGTTCGGAGGGAATTTGTCCGGTGAAGAAGTTGGACCCGAGACGAAGAGTCTGTAGCTGTGTCAACTCGCCCAGTCCACTCGGTAACTCTCCAGTCAACTGATTTTTCCCCAAGTCCAGAATTTTCAGTCCGTTCAGGGAAGCTATATTTGGTGAAATTTCACCGTAGAACTGATTTGCAGATAGATCGAGCACGGTAAGGCAGCTGAGAGAGAAAATGGAAGTGGAAATGGGTCCAATGAGGGTGTGACTCGATAGAACGAGCGAGACAACTCGATTGTCTTCACAGGAAACACCATCCCATTCACAATGCGAAGTTGCAGCAGTCCATGAAGACAAATTTTCAGGGTTCTTCAAAGAGTTTTTGAACAAAAACAGGAGTTCTTTTTCTGGGCTTTCAAAATTCCGCACCAAAACAGCATTTGAAGCAAGAAAACACGCTATCAACACCAAGAAAACGCACTGTAGAACCCTAAACGCCATTGCCATTGATCAAATTCCTCAAGATTTTACAACAAAACGTAAAAACTGATACGAAAATGGTCTAGAAGTGGACTTCAGCGCACATAATACAACATTTTCTGTAAATGCATATGATATAGGGGAGAGAGAGAGGTACTGTTTGTTGGGAACATGAAGAGGATGGTACTGGTACTACTGGTACACGCTATAGGAGCAGGAAGTTTGAACGTCAGAAAACGGCGTCGTTTAATGGGAGCCGTGGGGTGGGGGGCCGCTATTTCTGAACACATCCAAAATGATACGAAAGGGTGGCGTTTGTCAGACTCAAAACACTGGAGTAATGACCCTGTTCAGGAGAATCTTCTTTTTCTTGATCAAAATGCCCTTCAAAATGGAGTCAGAAGCAGGGGCTTTCTCGTCATTACAGGAAGGATAATGATTTTTGAAGAGAAAGAGAAAAAAGTGGGGGCCCATGGGCCTGAAAACAGTCCAAAATGGAACTGTCTCTCGAGAGGAAACAAACAAGAAATCATGAAGCAAAAGTTGCCAAAAAGATTACCTTTTCGTGATTTTTTATAAAAACTAAACCCGCAATTGCAATAAGGAGTAATGCTATCAGAATATGCGACCTTTAAATAATTTAGTATTTATAATGATGTTTATCCTCCTCGTTTTGAGAGGTACCTACTTTGAATAAATTATATTTTATTGGAAGTGAACCTCCTTCCACATGAAAGGATGAACATCATTACAAACACTCTAATGTACATGTCGCATTACCCAATGCTACTAGCTTGCATAATACTAAGCGCATGTTTGAGCTCATTAAATGGTTAAGAATGTATTTTGAAATAATAAATTGATAGAAAACTTGTCGTTAAAAAATAAAGAAAAGTTTTGAATTTGCGTATAATATTATTTTATTGAAAAATGTGTAATAGAGAAGAAGAGAGAAATATACATTTTAGAAATAATAGGAATCAAATAAGGGGGAAATGTATGTTTGATTGTAAGTAAGAAATTTGCATAGAAAGAAAATATAACTTATTTGTATGAAAATTATTAATTAAATGTATATCATTGATTTAATTTTCAGATTAAAAATGTTATATTTGTCCATCTTTTATTGATAGGTAGATGAGAGAGTAGATTAGATGTGTGTGAGAGAGAAAGAGAGTGAATTATTTCGAAAATAAAAACCTGCCCCTGTCCAATGAAATTATTTTTCTTATTTTTAAAGAAAATATAGTCACATGACCAACTTTTGAAAAAAAAAAAACTTGAAAAAATTTCAATTACCCTAAAAGTAGAAATTTGAGTAAAAAAATAACATTTTCCATTGTTGATTGCTAACATGAAATTTGCATGAAAATAAAAATAAATTTTATGCAATTCAATGGCCTAGAACTTATTTGTATGGAAATTATTAATTAAATATTTTTTTTCAATATGGAAAGTATTAAACTTGCTCAAGTTTTATTGGTAAGTAGATGAGAGAAAGAAAAAAATAGTGAATTACTTGAAAAATAAAAATCATCCTCCTTAAAAAAAATGTTTACATTGTTTTTGAAGAAAATATGGTCATACGAATAAAAGTTGAAAAATATATTTCATGAAAAATTTGTCAACCAAACACCCAACAAGCAAGAATTTGAGTGGAAAATAACATTTTTCATGAAAAATATAGCCAATCAAATATATTATAAGTGTCATTAAATGAAATGTAC
>NW_019256273.1:10683-12368 GCF_002742605.1 Olea europaea var. sylvestris | reverse complement strand
ATAACGATGGGATTCGCTCTGTACATCAATGCTAGTCGTGATGGTATGTTTAAATTTAGAGTTACACCAAATTGACCTAGAGACTGTATTTTTATTCTCAATTGAGAAATGATTAAATATATCAACATGAATCGACTTTTAGATTTCATGCTAAAGGCTTTTTTTTGTATAGTGGTAACTTTACAGTTACACGCATGACCAAATACATTATCTTGACAGTCGCACTTAAGTTTTTAACAGGGTTAAATCTCGTACAAGAATTTTGTCATATGGGCGAAAATTGTTGTATTTGTGAAAAGGTCTGATGATAGGTTGTAATTCTAACTTTGATATTGATGACATTGAATTGGCTAAGCATGATAAGGAGTGTATAGAGACTATTTTGAAATGGTTGTCCTCAATTTTTGAGAGAAAAGACATGGGTTTAGCAAATTGTATGATTTGTGTTAAGAATACTTTTCGTATGTTCTTGCTCTATCATAAGAGTTTTATACCATAAATGCTCGTGCGGAATCGCAACTGTGACCACATAAGTCTTCATAAATGTTCAAAGATTTTATAAGTGCACAAAGAAATATCCAGAGAACCATATCTAGTACGATTAAGAGTTAGGAGATAGAAGTATACTATGATATATACTTTTCCTAACAATGGTCATGCCATAGATCTAATCAGTAGGTATCAATATTATCTTTAGAAAATGTATTGTGATACCTGAAGGGTGCTGTTGTTAGTTATTCTATTTCGTTGTCAAACGAATAACTTGTGATTGGAATAGATATACAATTGTTGAATAAGATGAGAGTCAGTCGAGTATAATTAGTTTTTTGACTTGTGTTTTTTTGTTATATAGAGTAGTAAGAAGTATATGTTGTGATGTGTATCTTGGCAGCTAAAAAAATTGTTTGGTATGTATGTATTGAGCATCTAATGATACTGGTTGAGAATATGAGATCCATGATAGTTAAGCAACTATCTTATATGTTAAAATCTCAAGTATCAAGATGGAACCAAACAATTAATGGTAATTCTATGAGAGACATTAGGAAAAAAATGTCTTTGTGATATATCTACATAAATGATTATATGTAATCATCACACTCTGAAGATGTCTAGAGATATATTTGTTGATAACATAGAATCTCTAGAATTTCTTAGAATATGATACTTGGTGTATCAAACAAACTCTTGATTGAGTTTGTCTGATTATGAGATAAATGATTTGTATGCACATATAAAGTATGTCGAACGGGTTGAGATTGACTCACTCACACCAGCAATTGCCTCAGACGTTTTGAGATGTGCTGAGATGAGACAAAATGATCATGTTGTGTACATGATCCTGTGGCCTTGATAGTGATCATGTTGTGTACAAGATCCAGTCGCCTTATTAAGGTATCAAGATGAGATTACAACAAGTAATCGAAATGAACTTTTCTATCCATTAAACCCGTTTAGTAGCCAGATCGAGTTCTCGATTTGAGAATGTTTGGAGGAATGAATATAAGAACTCAAGTTAGATATCGAGGAATATTTGAACTATGATTTTAAGATGTATTTAATTTGAAAGATTAGACATACGCCCTAAGAAAGAGAGAAAATATCGTAACACGTGTTTCATACCACGTGTGCTTTAACAACCAATGAGAAATGAAAGAATTGATCCATGCTTCTTCATTGTGTGA
>NW_019256273.1:0-1252 GCF_002742605.1 Olea europaea var. sylvestris | reverse complement strand
AAATTATGTTGCCGCTGGTAGGTTATTGGAACAAGAGTTTCAAACGTTATTTTGATCTCCATGTGCAGCCCATTGCATTAATCAAATGTTTCGTGATATTGGTAAGCTTGATGAAGTTAGTAATATTGTATCTCAGCATCAAAAATCACAAAATACATATACAATCATTGCTACCCATTGCATTTTATGAGAAAGTTTACTGGAGGAAAAGAAATACTTCGACCTGCTCCCACTCGTTTTGCCACCAATTTTATTGCTTTACAAAGTATTTTGATCCAAAATGATCCATTAAGAGCAATGGTAACATCTAAAGAGTGGACATTATTAGCATATGAAAAAGAAAGTAAATGAAAAAGATTCGTTGATGATGTACTTGATCCAGTATTTTCGAAAGAGTGTGCTACTATTGTGCAACTTACTGAGCCCTTTGTCGTGTTCTACGCATTGTTGATAGTGACGAAAAGCCTTCAATGGGCTACTTGTATGAAGCTATTCATGTGGCAAAAAGTGAGATGGAACGCAAATTTCAAAGAAGAAAAAATAGAATTGCTCCTTATTTGCAAATTATTCAGAACCGATGGGATAGACAATTGCGTAAGAATCTTCATGTTGTTGGATATTGGTTAAACCCTTCTTTTCAATATGATAATCTTGATATGGAAAATCATAAACAAACTATTTCGGGACTTTTAGATGAAATTGAGAGATATGCTTACGATCAACCCGATTTAAGAAGTAAATTGACTGGTGAAATGAGACTATTTAGGCAAGCACAAGGTGATTTTGGACGTTTATCTGTTGTAGCTGATCGCCATAAAATGGCTCCTGGTAAAATTTTATCCTCATATTATGTACTTTGTTTTATTATATAACTCAAATTTTTAGTTTATATAACGTACATTTATTTTATTTTTACTTTTTTAATACAGATGAATGGTGGATGTGTTATGGTAGTAGTGCACCAAACCTACAAACGCTTGCAATTTGAGTATTAAGTCAAACATATAGTTCTTTAGGATGCGAGAGAAATTGGAGTATGTTTGAACACATTCATTTAAAAAAGAGAAATAGACTCGAGCATCAACGGCTTAATGATCTTGTTTATGTTCACTACAATTTACAATTGCAACAACGGTAATATTATGTCAATAATTGTTTTCATCATATTTTGATTTATTTGATTTTAAGATTTTGCATTCTTCTGCTAGAATAATATTTGATTATTTATAAAATGGATTATACACTTTGTACA
>NW_019256272.1:0-1137 GCF_002742605.1 Olea europaea var. sylvestris | reverse complement strand
GAATCACAAGTGGTCGGCCCACAATTTCTCCTTTTGTTTGTTTGATCATTTTCCACCCAAACCAATCTATCAACATTATTGAAAATTAAAAATAAATAAGTGCACTATACTTTTGCTATCAATAATCAATATACTTATTGCTTACATAGAGAGTTCAATAAGAATAAGACTTGAGTAGTCAACAATCCTAAGTTAAAAAACACACAAACATCAAGTTGTCAAGCAGAACAATAATATAGCGTGGATGCACCAAATGTCATAATAAGATTTAATTAAGTTCTTCGTAATCTTGGGTAATTCTAAAATTTCACCCAACTCCTTTTGTTTCCCTACTTTCTAGTTCTTACCTCTGAGTAGTATGTTGATGATCAGGCTTCGGGGAGCATATCTCTTGAGTCGTCCTTAGACAGTCGCTGCTCGAGCACGAGGGGGGCAGAGCAAAATCACTAGTGGGTCCACTGGATTCGCTCAAACTGTTGTGTTCGACGCTTTCTAGAGCCATCTTCTTGAATTTCTTCAGGTCCTCTTTGTACTGAACGTTATCATAAGTGGCTTCAAAACCTGAGCTGCCGTGAGGATCATATATTGCGCTTTGTCCTGGTCGAATACCATCATTTAAGTCGTCCAGGGATATTTTTCCTTCTAAACCTCGAACTATCTGCATCACATATTTTGTGACGTAAGAGTTGGTAAATGAGTCCTCTTTGAGTTATTTTTTTCAAATGTTAAAAGTAACTCATTTTTACTTTAGCTTGGCCAAACAAGCTTACGAGATGCTAAGCAAATATAAGCAGACGTACCTGATTCATTCGTGGCCTCCGCCGAGCCAAATGGCGAATACATACAGAAGCACAGGCAACCATTCGAGCCATCTCAGTGGAGTCATAATCATTCTCCAGAGTTGGATCAGCTAGAGTCTCAAAGTTGCCGGTATCCAGAGCTTGTGTAAGCAACGGCCTAGCCTACATTAATGAAAAATTAAGTTACCTTTCCGAAGTAACTGAACAATACCGAAGTGTACCCAACCAAATGAAGAAAGACATTTCTTTCGGTAAAAAGAAGATGGAATAAGATAAAAAGCACAATAGTACGGGGTAGGCCAGGAACATCCAAAGACAGATGTCTTTTTTTTTTTTT
>NW_019256271.1:0-1137 GCF_002742605.1 Olea europaea var. sylvestris | reverse complement strand
TAAGCATTCTAGGAAGTCTTGTACATTTTGATAATTTTCATGCACTTTAGTACATTTTGTCATGTATTTGTACACTTTGGCGCGTTATCATTTTTCATACTTTTTGCACATTTTAGTAAATTTTGGGGTGAGCTTGTATATTTTGCCTTATTTCGTTAATTTCATCGAATTTAGTACATTTTGATGTATTTTCACACATTTTATTTATATTTGTACGTTTTGGAGTGTCTCAAACACTTTTTGTAGAGTTTGATTAATTTTCATATGGAAATTTGATATATTTCTTGAAGTTTCAAATACTTTGGTGCGTTTAGGTACTTTTTCCACACTTTGGTACACATCAGAGTGTTTTATACATTTCATCTATTTTGATAAATTTTTTAGTGCAATTTGGCTTCTTTTTGAAAATTTGTCCAATTTAGCACATATTGTCGTGTTTTGTTAGATTTCACACATTTTGATACATTTTTAGAGCATTTTAGTTAGTTCATTTTGCTCTGTTTTGTTGACTGTGGTGCATTTTGATACTTTACACTGACTTGCATTTGGGGCCATTTTGGCATATTTTGTGCATTTTGGTACCTTTTGGCACATTTTTATACATTTTGTACACTTTTGTACAATTTACAAGGTTTCGGTACATTTTGTGTAAAATAATACATTTTTGCATGTAAGGGTATACATAAACTTGGGTACACTTTTATAGTTTTCGAGCTTTTCATGAATTTTGGCATGATTAGGTACATTTTGGCTTCTTTCATGCTGATGCCATGGTATGAGGCTTGTCCCTATTTTTGGATGACCAGTTTGGGTCAAGCAAAATTTTTTAGGCTAAATTACATCCATACGAGTGGTGTTTAAAGATTGGATTTCACAAATAAGTTTTAAAGTCTCTCTACCTTCTTTCCTCCACAAGGCTGTCGTCGTCGAATCACAGCGGAACTCATCACACGAGTGACGTTCTCACTCCTCTCTCTTTCTCTCTCCTCCACATGGCTGCCATCACCAGATTACAGCAGAGCTCATCATTGTGAGCAGCAAGCCGCACTTTCCCTCTTCTTCCCCTCCTCTTTCTCACTATTTCTCTATTCTCTCCTTTGCATGGTCATCATCGTCGAACAGCACTCACTACGATCG
>NW_019256270.1:0-1137 GCF_002742605.1 Olea europaea var. sylvestris | reverse complement strand
TTTTCATTTGTTCGATTCCAATCGAATTAGACCAGCAATTTCCCAAAGTCGAACAAACCCGATGTTAACATGAAATCGAATGTCACTTTTCATTGGCTTGATTCTAATCGAATTGGACTACCAATTCGCCAAGAACGAACAAACTCGAAGTTATCATGAAATCTAAACCACTTTTCATTGGCTCGATTACAATCGAATTAGACTAGCAATTCGTCGAAAATGATCAAACCCGAAGTTATCATGAAATTAAAAACTACTTTTCATTGGCTTGATTCCAAGCTAATTAGACTAGCAATTCGCTAAAAACAAACAAACCCGTTGTTATCATGAAATCAAAAACGACGTTTCATTGGCTCGATTCCAATCGAATTGGACTAGCAATTTGCCTAAGACGAACAAACCCGACGCTATCATTAAATCCAAAGCCACTTTTCATTGGCTCGATTCTAATCGAATTAGACAAGTAAATTCGCCAAAAATGAATGAACAAGAAGTTATCATGAAATCAAAATCACCTTTCAATGGCTCGATTCCAATCGAATTAAACTAGCAATTTGCCAAAAATGATCAATTCCGAAGTTATCATGAAATATAAAAAAACTTTTCATTGGCTCGATTCCAATCGAATAAGACTAGCAATTTTTAGAAAATGATCAAACCCGAAGTTATCATGAAATTGAAAGACACTTTCATTGGCTCGATTCTAACTAATTATATTAGCAATTCATTGAAAATGTTCAAACCCGAAGTTATCATGAAATCGAAAGCCACTTTTCATTGGCTCGATTCCAATTGAATTGGACTAGCAATTCGCCAAAAATGAACAAGCTTGAAGTTATCATGAAATAAAAAATGACTTTTCATTGGCTGGATTCCAATCAAATTAGACTAGCATTTTGCAAAAAGCAAACAAACCCGAAGTTATCATGAAATCAAAAGTCACATTTAATTGGCTCGATTCCAATCGAATTAGACTAGTAATTCACCAAAAACGAGTAAGCCCGAAGTTATCACGAAATCGGAAACCACTTTTTATTGGCTCGATTCCAATCGAATTAGACAAGCATTTTGCAAAAAGCAAACAGACTCAAAGTTATCATGAAATCAAAAGCCACATTTCATTGGCTCAATTCCAAT
>NW_019256269.1:0-1137 GCF_002742605.1 Olea europaea var. sylvestris | reverse complement strand
TCATCTTTAGGTGTGGCTATGTTTAAATTCCTAAAGTCTATGCACACCCTTAGTTTTCCAACCCTTAGTTTTCCATTCTTTTTAATACCGGCACGATATTGAACAACCATTCAACATGTCTAGCCGTTCTAATAAAGCCTGCTTTTAATAATCGCTCTATCTCTTCCTTAATTTCAGGGAGTACATTAGGAGCGAAACGCCTAGGAGGTTGCCTATGGGGTTTAAAATTAGGCTTGGTTGTAATCTATGTTCCACAAAATCTCTATCTAAACCAGGCATATGTTTATATTCCCAAGCAAAACAATCTTTGTACTCCTTTAATAAAGTGATTAATTTATCACTAACCTCTTGATTGAGTATTTGGCTGATGAACGTTGGGCGATCTTATCATTCATTGTCAATATTCACTTTAAGCTGGGGGTCTTGTGCTTGAGCGTATCCAGGCTTGGCGATCTTTATCACTTCGTCGTCCAGTTCCCTTGTAGGCACTTCTTCTTCTAAACAATCCACCTTGTTGACTTCTCGACCAATACTTTGTTCCAACTCGAACACTGCCAATTTGTCTCTCAATGCTTTCAAGGCTACTGCTCCTTTCGTCTTGTCCTTATATTCTTTATTGAAAGCCATTAATTTGACTTTGAAGGCCTGAATATCAGCCATTTGTCTTTGTTGTTTACAACTCATTTAAAACTCCTTGATCATTCTTTTCCCAATTACTGGCTCCTTCATGGCCACTATATTTGGCCTCATCTGACTGAACATTTCTGTGAGTGCATCCACCGAAAATTGCTCTTCACTTTGCGTGACAATTTGAGTTTCTTCTCCATCTTGGACTCCTCTGACAGGTCCATAATTTTCTTCGTACATGAACCTTTCCACTGAGTTTGCTTCTGCGACAAAAGGCCTATGATCAGCCTGCATCACCTCTGCTTCGCCCTTGTCATTCCAAAAAACTAGGCACTGATGGAGCGATGAATGTATACAGCAACTTTCGTGTATCCAATCTTTTCCCAATAACAAATTGTAACTAGTGGGACCATCTATTATAGAGAATACTGTGGTCCTAGTAGTTGTTCCTATAGTTATGTCCAATGGCATAACCCCTTTAACTGAAGTTGCTCCTCCATTGAAACTTGT
>NW_019256268.1:0-1137 GCF_002742605.1 Olea europaea var. sylvestris | reverse complement strand
GACTGATTGATGGGAAACAAAAATCGCGCCGGGGGCAATTTCGTCATTTTTCGTGACGGTGTCGAAATCGGCTAAAATTTGACCGATTTATGGGAAACAAAAATCGTGTCGGGGGCAATTTCGTCATTTTTTGAGACGGTGTCGGAATGGGCTCAAATTTGACTGATTGATCGGAAACAAAAATCGCGCCGGGGGCAATTTCGTCATGTTTCGCGACGGTGTCGGAATCGGCTAAAATTTGACTGATTGATGGGAAACAAAAATCGCACCGGGGGCGATTTCGTCAGTTTTCACGACGGTGTCGGAATCGGCTAAAATTTGACTGATTGATGGGAAACAAAAATCGCACCGGGGGCGATTTCGTCAGTTTTCACGACGGTGTCGGAATCGGCTAAAATTTGACTGATTGATGGGAAACAAAAATCGCACCGGGGGCGATTTCGTCAGTTTTCACGACGGTGTCGGAATCGGCTAAAATTTGACTGATTGATGGGAAACAAAAATCGCACCGGGGGCGATTTCGTCAGTTTTCACGACGGTGTCGGAATCGGCTAAAATTTGACTGATTGATGGGAAACAAAAATCGCACCGGGGGCGATTTCGTCAGTTTTCACGACGGTGTCGGAATCGGCTAAAATTTGACTGATTGATGGGAAACAAAAATCGCGCAGGGGCAATTTCGTCATTTTTCGAGACGGTGTCGGAATCGGCTAAAACTTGACCGATTGATGGGAAACAAAAATCGCGCCGGGGGTGATTTCGTCATTTTTCGCGACGGTGTCGAAGTGGGCTCAAATTTTAAAATCGCGCCGGGGGCAATTTCGTCATTTTGCAAGACGGTGTCGGAATCGGCTAAAATTTGGCAGGTTAATCGGAAAAAAAAACGCGACGGGGTCAATTTCGTCATTTTTCGCGACGGTGTCGAAATCGTCTAAAATTTGACTGATTAATGGGAAGCAAAAATCGCGCCGGGGGCAATTTCGTCATTTTTCGCGACGGTGTCGGAGTCGGCTAAAATTTGACTAATTGATGGGAAACAAAAATCGCGTCGGGACGATTTCGTCATTTTTCGCGACGGTGTCGAAATAGGCTCAAATTTGACCGATTGATCGGAAAAAAAACGAGCCTGGGGCAATT
>NW_019256266.1:0-1137 GCF_002742605.1 Olea europaea var. sylvestris | reverse complement strand
CACACATAATCTCCCTTCTCCTTCACCTCAAACCCTTGAGGTTGATTCATATAGATCTCCTCATCTAATTCACCGTGTAAGAAAGTCGTCTTGATATCTAATTGTGCGAGTTCCCAATTGAACTGAACAACTAGTGCAAGCATCAACCTTATGGTCTTATATTTGACAACCGGGGAGAAGATCTCATTGTAGTCAACACCCTCCTTCTGAGTAAATCCTTTGGCTACTAGCCTCGCTTTATATCTCAAAGGGTCAGATGACACAATCCCGTCTTCTATTTTGAAAATCCATTTGCATTGAAAAACTCTTTGATTTTTGGGTTTCTTTACTAATTTTCATGTGTTGTTTTCAAGTAAAGATTTCATTTCTTCTTTCCATTTTTCAGAGTTTGAGCTATTTATAGCCTCTTCTTATGATGAAGGTTCTGAATACTCTAAGGATTCACCTGAAATAAGGGTAAAGTCGGTCAAATTATTTATTTCATATCTTGGATTTGGTTTGATTTGCCTCCATTCCCTAGCTCTCACCAATTGATAATCTTGAGCACTTGTTTCAATAGTGAGAACATTTGGATTTTCAATTTCAGTTTCGACTTCACTCGGACCTACTTCACCTTCATCAGTGTCAATAACATTTTCATCAGATTGTTTACACCCTCTTCAACATTTTCATGTTGAGTGGGGTTTAGCCTTGCTAGCTTCACCTCACTCTATGAAGTAGTCTCATTGATTTGCTCTTTAGAATTATTAATTTTGTCCTTTAAGCATGGCATTTCAGATTCATGGAATATCGCATTTCTACTATTAATGATTTTAATGCCTTGAACGCCCAACACCCACAACCGGTATCCCTTAACACCTTCCGGGTACCCAAGCATCACACACTTAGTAGCTCTAGGGTCTAACTTTCCTTCAACTTGATGTGCATATGCTGCACATCCAAACACCCTAATATGATAAAGGTTTGGGGATCTTCCCTTCCAAAGTTCCTATGGAGTTTTAAATCTAACAGAACTACATGGAGATCGATTTATAAGATAAGCAGCTGTAGATATAGCCTCCGCCCAAAAACCTTTCGCTAATCCAGAACTGATTAGCATACATCTTCCTTTGTTCATTAGAGTTCTATTCATTCTTT
>NW_019256265.1:0-1137 GCF_002742605.1 Olea europaea var. sylvestris | reverse complement strand
TAAACCGCACCAGGGGCATTTTTGTCATTTGGCGCGACGGTGTCGGAATGGGCTGAAATTTGGAAGGTTGATTGGAAGCGGCCTGCGAAATTGGACTCGGGGTACAGACCCGGAATCACGACATTTTAGCCAAATTCCTTCATTTGGGCCTCTAAATAATTAATTTCCTCATTAATTATGTCAGGTTGAAGGGGTGTTGGACATAAAATTAATAAAGATAAACCGCACCAGAGGCAAATTTGACATTTGGCGCGACGGTGTCGGAATGGACCGAAATTTGGCAGGTTGATTGGAAACGGCCCACGAAATTGGACTCGGGGCACAGGCCTGGATCACGAGATTTTAGCCAAATTCTTTCATTTAGGCCTCTGAATAATTAATTTCCTCATTAATTATATTAGGTCGAAGAGGTATTGGATTGAAAATTAACAAAGATAAACCGCACCAGAGGCAATTTCAACATTTGTTGTGATGGTGTCGGAATGGGCCGAAATTTGGCAGGTTTATTGGAAACGGCCCGCGAAATTGGACTCGGGACACAGACTCGGGATCACGGGATTTTAGCCAAATTCCTTCATTTGGGCCTCCGAATAATTAATTTCCTAATTAATTATGTCAAGTTGAAGAAGTGTTGGACTAAAATTTAACAAAGATAAACCGCACCAGGGGCAATTTTGTCATTTGGCGCGACGGTGTCGGAATGGGCCAAAATTTGTCAGGTTGATTGGAAATGGCCCGCAAAATTGGACTAGGGGCACAGACCCAGGATCACGGGATTTTAGCTAAATTCCTTCATTTGGGCCTCCGAATAATTAATTTCCTAATTAATTATATCAAGTTGAAGAAGTGTTGGACTAAAATTTAACAAAGATAAACCGCACCAGGGGCAATTTTGTCATTTGGCGCGACGGTGTCGGAATGGGCCAAATTTTGGCAGGTTGAATGGAAACAGCTTTCGAAATTGGACTCAGGGCACAGACCCAGGATCACTGGATTTTAGCCAAATTCCTTCGTTGGGCTCCGACTAATTAATTTCCTTATTAATTATGTCACATTGAAGACGTGTTGGACTAAAAATTAACAAAGAAAACTCGCACCAGGGGCAATTTTGTCATTTGGCGCGACGGTGTCGAAATG
>NW_019256263.1:0-1137 GCF_002742605.1 Olea europaea var. sylvestris | reverse complement strand
ATTTTTTGTGACAAGGAATGTTTGTTGCTAAAAATTCAATAGATAGAGGAAAATTTCGTTACAAGAAAAATTATTTTTTTTGCAACAGACAAAAAAATGTTGACATAGGTCTTTAACAATGTTCACCCTGTATGTCGTAGACTCTGATGTTGTCGTATAGTAGAAGGATAAGACAACGTACAATGCACGTTACGAAAGGCTTCAAATACAAGCTGTTGTTAAGTTTTTTGCGACATTCTTGGCCTCCTGCTTTTATTATATTTTGTAACAATCTTTGACAGTTGTCTTAACATCTTTTGCAATTGTGAGTTTAGCTGCTCATTTTTAATTTTTTAGTTTTTAATTTTATTTTTTGCAAATATTGTGGTGGAATAAGTAATTACCTAAAAAATATAAGGCGACTTAAAAAGTTGTCATAATATTTCAAAATCTGTGACAAATAATAAAGATTGTCTTGACAAATAATTTATCTTCAGCAAAAATTCAAAAGAATTATTAGACGATTAAACATTCAATTACATTATAACTTTCAAAATTGAACTATTAGACTCGATCAATCCATAAAAAAAATATAAATGTCTCAACACTTAAATCAAACAAATAAGCAAATCATAATTCATATATTATCAGCAAGCGGTGGCATGCTAAACATTGTAGCTACTTTAGAGTGTTATAAAGATGTGCTAACTTGACTTTTTATGAATTTATGCATTATTGTACCAAATTGAGACAACTTGGTATGCGTATCTCATAATTTTTGCTCTTGCTTGGACATTTGCTGCCAAATGGTTATTGTCTCGGTATCAGAAATGCCAAATGAACAGAGTATCTTGAAGTGAGTTTTAGACCATGCCAAATTCTCTAATGTAACATTGCTAGAAAAGGAGGCAACAAAGACAAAATTTTAGCAAGATCATCTTCTGTTGTTACTAACAATGAATTAGCAACAACTTATTATTTTATTATTTTTAAAAAATTACATATTCATTTTCATTTATCGACGAAATTACCAAAGGAAGTATTTCATTGCTAATCCATTGATAAAAAATAATAAAGTAAATAATTTACCAACAAATTTTCCAATAGATGATTTCTTTGAAAACTATATAAAAAATAAAATAATTAGCAATAAAAAAA
>NW_019256262.1:0-1137 GCF_002742605.1 Olea europaea var. sylvestris | reverse complement strand
AACCCTTTTGAAAAGGTTATTTCCTTATATTTCTCCCTAAAACACTATTCAGCACTATGTGTGTTTTTTATTTTTTTATTATTATTTTTTATTTTTTAAAGAATAACAACCAAATAAGGGCTAAACACCAACACATTAAAAAATTAAGCTTTTCGTGCAAAAATATTATTTAATTTATATTATTTAATTTTTATTTTGAAAATTAAAATTATATTTCATAAAATTTAAGACCCGTACACAATTTATGAATATAAATAAAATAAAATAGGTAAATAAAAACAAGATTTTGAGTGTGTAAATCGGTCGATTTTGCGTTGAATCGGCCTTTTTGTTATTAAATTTTACATACAATCGAATTTTGAATCAGGTCTTAATTTCAGTTATTACATTTTTTTTTCTCAACAAGAATTTAAGTACGAGGAAGGCTAGATCAAATAAAAATAATAATAAGAGAAGGATAGCCAACCTATAAGTGGTGGATTCCAGGTTGTATTAAGGAACTTGATAATCGGCACTCGAGAGAGAGAGAGATAGAGCGTAATTGAATTAGGATTCTTGCTTATAAACTTGAAAAAAAATTGATTAAAAATAATTATATAATTGAGAATATATTTGACGGTTAGGTGAAATCATAACCCTGGACTTTCTTATCTTAATTATTCTTCTAACTTGCATTATTTCTTGAATTCGCCACCCCTTCGTTATGTTAATTTAGTTAAAACCTTTGATTTCAAATTTCATTCCTCTAGATAAAATAAGGAATTACACTATTATAGTACTTGGTAGAAATTTAATATCAATCCCTGTGAGTTCAACATCCTAATTACATTATTAGAGCATTTCCAAAAGATTCTTTAAAAATAAAATTCTCTCTATTTTAAAAAGTTGACTCTTAAAATTTTACTCTAAGAGACTTTTTAAATTAATATTTTAAAATAGAGAGCGAGTTTGGCCTCAATCTCTATAATTAAATGCATTTAAACTATTTCAATTGTCAATGTAAAAAAATAATATAATTATTTGAAGAAAAGTGAGTGAAAACAAAAGATAAAGAAAAAAAAATAAATACTTTTTGAGAGTAATAAAAGTAGATGATAAAAATAGATACTCTATTGGAAATGCTCTTATATTATAAAG
>NW_019256261.1:32153-35673 GCF_002742605.1 Olea europaea var. sylvestris | reverse complement strand
GTTGTTTGACACTTAAATTGTTTTCAAGTGTCAATTGGATGGAAAAACTATTTGAAATTTAAATTGTCCAACAGGGTAATGTCCCGTGGCATAGTGTAAACTAAAGTGTACACCATAGTGTACATGTTGCATGGTACTTACCGTTTGAACTTTGCTATTTTTTCACTGATTTTTGACATGTTGTTTGACACTTGAATTGTTGTCAAGTGTCAATTGGAAAGGAAAATTGTTTGAAATTTAAACTGTCCAACATGGTAATGTCACGTGGCAAAGTGTAAACTAAAGTGTACTGATTGAACTTTGCTATTTGTACACAGATTTTTGAAACGTTGTTTGACACTTGCATTGTTGTCAAGTGACAATTGGATGGAAAAACTTTTTGAAATTTAAACTGTCCAACAGGATAATGTCACGTGGCAAAGTGTAGACTAAAGTGTACACCATAGTATAGATATTGCAAGGTTCTTACCGATTGTACTTTGCTATTTTAACGCTAATTTTTGATATGTTGTTTGACCCTTGCGTTGTTGTCAAGTGTTAACTGGATGAGAAAATTGTTTGAAATTTAAACTGTCCAACAGAGTAATGTCACGCGGCAATGTATAAACTAAAATGTACACCATATTGTACATATAGCAAAGTTCTTACCGATTGAACTTTGCTATTGGTACACTGATTTTGGACACGTTATTTGACACGGGATTTGTTGCCAAATGTCAATTGGATATGAAAATTGTTTGAAATTTAAACCGTCCAACAGGGTAATGTCCCATGGCAGAGTGTGAATTAAAGTGCACACCATAGTGTACATGTTGCATGGTACTTACCGATTGAACTTTGCTATTTGTACATTGGTTTTTTACACGCTGTTTGACACTTGCATTGTTGTCAAGTATAAATTGGATTGGAAAATTGTTTGAAATTTAAACTGTTCAACAGGGTAATGTCACGTGTCAAAGTGTAAACTAAAGTATACACCATAGTGTACATGTAGCAAGATTCTTACTGATTAAACTTTGCTATTTGTACACTGATTTTGACACGTTGTTTGAAACTTGCATTGTTGTCAAGTGTTAATTGGATGGGAAAATTATTTGGTATTTAAACTATCCAACGAGATAAAGTCACGTGGCAAGGTGTAAACTAAAGTGTACACCATAGTGTACATGTAGCAAGGTTCTTACTTATTGAACTTTGCTATTTGTACACTGATTTTGGACACGTTGTTTGATACTTGCATTGTTGTCCAGGGTCAATTGGATGGGAAAACTGTTTGAAATTTAAACTGTCCAACAGGGTAATGTCTCGTGGCAAAGTGTCCACTAAAGTGTACACCACAGTTTACATGTTGTATGGTACTTTCCTATTGAACTTTGCTATTTTTACCCTGATTTTTAACACGTTGTTTGACACTTGCATTGTTGTCCAGTGTCAATTGGATGGAAAAATAGTTTGAAATTTAAACTGTCCAACAGGGTAATGTCACGTGACAAAATGTAAACTAAAGGGTACACCATAGGGTATATGTCGCAAGGTTCTTACCGATTGAAATTTTCTATTTGTACACTGATTTTTTACACGTTGTTTGACACTTGCATTGTTGTCAAGCATCAATTGGATGGGAAAACTATTTGAAATTTACACTGTCCAAGAGGGATATGTCATGGGGCAAAGTGTAAACTAAAGTGTACACCATAGTGTGCAAGAAGCAAAGTTCTTATCGATTGAATATTGCTATTTATACACTGATTTTGACACATTGTTTGACAATTGCATTCTTGTCAAGTGTCCATTCGATGGGAAAACTATTTGAAATTTAAACTGTCCAACAGGATAATGTCTTGCGGCAAAGTGCGAACTAAAGTGTACACTCTAGTGTATATGTAGCAAGATTCTTACCAATTAAACTTTGCTATTTGTACACTGATTTTGACACGTTGTTTGATACTTGCATTGTTGTCAAGTGTCAATTGGAAAATTATTTGAAATTAAAGCTGTCCAATGGGGTAAAGCCACGTGGCAAGGTGTAAACTAAAGTGTACACCATAGTGTACATGTAGTAAGGACCTTACCGATTGAACTTTGCTATTCGTACACTGATTTTCGACACGTTGTTTGACACTTACATGTTGTCAAGTGTCAATTGGATGGGAAAATTGTTTGAAATTTAAACTTTCCTACAGGGTAAAATAACGTGGCAAGGTGTAAACTAAAGTGTAAACCATAGTGTACAAGTAGCATGGTACTTACCGATTGAACTTTGCAATTTGTACACTGATTTTTGACACTTGTAATGTTGTCAAGTGTCAATTGGATAGGAAAACTAGTTGAAATTTAAACTGTCCAACAGGGTAATGTCATGTGGCAAAGTGTAAACTATACACCATAGTGTACATGTAGCAAGGTGCTTACCGATTGAGTTTTGCTATTTGTACATTAATTTTTAACACGTTGTTTGACACTGACATTGTTGTCCATTGTCAATTGGGTGGAAAAATTGTTTGAAATTTAAACTGTCTAACAGGGTAATGTCACGTGGCAAAGTGTAAACTAAAGTGTACATCATAGTGTACAAGTAGTAGGGTACTCACCGATTGAACTTTGCTATTTGTACACTGATTTTTAACACGTTGTTTGGCACTTGCATTGTTTTCAAGTGTCAATTGGATAGGAGAATTGTTTGAAATTTAAACTGTCCAATAGGGTAATGTCACATGGCAAAGTTTAAGCTAAAGTGTACATGTAGCAATGTTCTTACCGATTGAACTTCGCTATATGTAAACTGATTTCGGACACGTTGTTTGACACATGAATTGCTGTCAAGTGTCAATTGGATGGAAAAACTATTTAAAATTTAAACTGTCCAAATGGGTAATATCACGTGGCAAGGTTTAAACTAAAGTGTACATGTAGCATGGTCCTTACCAATTGAACTTCGCTACATGTACACTGATTTTTGTCACGTTGTTTGACACCTACATTGTTGTCAAGTGTTAATAGGATAGGAAAACTAGCTGATATTTAAATTGTTTAACAGGGTAATGTCATGTGGCAAAGTGAAAACTAAAGTGTGTACACCATAGTGTACATGTAGCTAGATTTTTACCGATTGAACTTTCCTATTTTTACGCTGATTTTTGTCAAGTTGTTTGACACTTACATTGTTGTCAATTTCAATTGGATGAGAAAATTGTTTGAAATTTAAACTGCCCAAGAGGATAATGCCACGTGGTAAAGTGTAAACTAAGTGTACACCATAGTGTACATGTAGCACTGTTCTTACCGATTGAACTTTGCTACTTGTACAATGATTTTTGACACGTCGTTTGACACTTGTATTGTTGTCAAGTGAGAATTGGGTGGGAAAACTATTTGAAATTTAAACTGTGCAACAAGAAATGTCATGTGACAAAGTGTAAACTAAAGTGTGTACACCCTAGTGTACATGTAGCTAGGTTCTTACCGATTGAACTTTGCTATTTGTACACTGATTTTTGACACATTGTTTGACACTTGCATT